>NW_028280941.1:1137500-1397500 GCF_059751285.1 Brachycentrus maculatus
ATGATAGAAAGTGCCGAAAATTTATTTTTTTAAATTGTTATTTAGATTTAAAATTATACGGTTAATACGTATACATAGTCTTAAAACGAAATGCATAATTAATATAATTTATATTTGAACCAACTAACCTTGTGATTTTCCATTTTATAATTAAAATGTAACTTTGTTTTAAAATCACTGTAAATATTTTATTATAAGTTATTATGTCTACGGTTTCGAAGCCAACCGCTTCTTTAACAAGACTGATTAGTTTAATTGTGATTATAAAACGAAGTTACATTTTAATTATATCATTATTAATACTATGATGGGTATGAATTTTGTTTCGATTTCGAGTTCTGATTTGATTTATTGTTTTAATGTTTTGAAAGTTTTTTTTTTATTTACTTCAAAACATAATAAATAATTTATTTATTTGATATAGTTAAATTTTTTATACAATTTAAAACAATTTCCTTGCATTTCTACTTAATACAATATTATAATTTTAGTTCCGCTGAGCCTCTCCAAAAAAGAGACTGAGCTCTTGTGCTTGGAGAGGGATTTTTGTTCTTTTTTGTTGTTGATAGTTCATGTTCACATTTAAAAAAATATTCCTGGGGAACATATATTTTTATGCAGTGTGAGGGCATTATCTTGTTTAATTTTATTGTATAGTCTGTATATCGTAGTCGTAAAGGAGAAAGTGACCAACTAACAAAACGTAAAATGTTCAGGAGGGCCATTTAAGTCACTTTTACTTGACAAGAAAATAATCATCAATGCAGTAAGCCATTTTTTACAAGTCAATATAAACTTCCAAGTTTAAAATACTTTGGGATTTTTTTCGGGGTAATATTAAGCTAGTAAGATATCAAATAGTCAATGATCACGTTTTTGTGAAAAATGCACTTGGTCACTTTCGCCTGTATAACTACGATATGTTTGCAGTATTCGTCAAGATTCTTTTTTAGAGTGTTTGTGTCTTTTATTTTTTTTAATTTATAAATTTAATTTCTATTTTTAATTTCTGAATCTCAGCCTCCAGGTTGTTGAAATTTGTTATCCCTAATTATATTTAATTTTATTGGTACCTACTGTTTGGTGTTGCATTTATAATTTAAAATTATTTTTTACCTTTAGGATATATTTGTTTGCAGTTTTGAGTGATTGTTTTATTTAAAAAGTTTCGTAATTTATGTTTTTTGTGGATATATTCTATTCCATGTACTGGGAACATTGAAAAAAATCATACGTCATAGACATATATAATATTCCCGATGAGTAATTTCCATTTCTCATTTTGGGACATGGGATTAAGGTTAACAAAACTGAAACACAAATAACAAAGTTACAAAAAAGATTTTAAAGAAACAAAAATTTTAAGCAAAGTATAAAATAGAAAACAATAAACGGGTATAGTAAATTAAAAATATTATTTGGTGTGATGGAAATCTTTATTTGGACCTTTATAATTTTTCTGTTAAGTGGAAAAGATGAAATTCGTCAAGTGGCTGCCGCCAGTGTTGATATACATTTGTTCTCGTTTTAAAAATTTGTTTTGTATACTGCAGTTATCTAGTTCACAAATGATAAATACGATTGACGTGCGACGTTATTTGCAAAAATTATAGCATCTTCCTATAGTGTGATTAATTTTGCGCCACCTGTATTAAGCGCATAATTGAACCATTAGATACACTAATGCTGTGAATTCTTTTATTTGTAAATTCACAATGTTAGTGCTTCAAATATTGATCGTAATATATTGTTTTTTTAAATAATTTGCATACTTTAATTATTACTTTATTTTTGAACCTATTACCTATTATGTTGCCACAATACTCGTGTGTAAGTACTGGCGCTGAGTGGAAATGGAAAATGGGGTGAAAATGGTCATTTTAAACGACCTATAAATTTATAATAAAGGTGGCCAAGGAAGTCGGTAGTCTTTGTAATTTATTATTGATATATAGCCAAGAAAAGTCTAGCACAAAATGGATATAATTTTATTTTCACTTCTACTTACATACATTCGTTAAAAATGCTATTACAGTAAAACCTCGATATAACGGACTTATAAATATATCGGAACGTAAATAAAAGAGGATATAACGGACGAAAAATCCGGTAAATGTAAAAAAACTAAAAACGTCCTGTATGTCGGTTTGTGGTCCCGTGGGTAGTGTCGCGGACTCTTGAGTAAGAGTTTCTCGGTTCGAACCCACTCTAGCACAATTTGATGTCTAATAATGAGCCGCTTAGGCTCATAGCAATAGCATGAAATCTTACTTTTGTTAATAATAAAAACACATTTATTTCTCTTTTTTTTATAAATAAAAATATATTATACTTGCTTCAATTCAAGTGTCGCCGCATGCAAACAATTTTAGCAGCCATGATAATCACGTCATACATCTAGCACTATAATTTGAAGCATATCGTTCTGCTCGTAGAATGCACCTAGCTGGAGCAACAGCAACACTCCAAAAATTTAGTAATGAATTGTAAGATCGCATCTCGTGGATCTAATAACATTTATTGACTATTCGACAGATAACGAAGTTCAAATCTATTGTACTAACTTTCATAATTCTGGAGAGTTGATTATAAAAATCAAAGAGCAAAAAAAACTGTATTCTTTTTTTAAAGCAGGATTACCGAAAGCAAGCGCATCGATATCAAACAGCAACGTCACTTGAAAGACAATAAATAGAATTTTGTTTGTATTTTGTAATGTTCGTTTATATCTAAATACAGTGTTCAGTGGCGAATGTTAGCGGGAAAAGAAGCAGAGGAAGACCGAGAAAAACATGGCACGATCAGGTATGCCAAATACTTGAAAGTGGTCAGGTTAGGAGTCGTAACAATCGGCGGGTATGTATGAGGAGATGCATGAACGTGGAAGAGGCGAAGAATGTTTGCAAGGACAGAGTGGTGTGGCGCTCTATTCTCTCTGCCTACCCCTGCGGGGAAGCGGCGTGATGGTTAGTTAGTTAGTTAGTTAGTGTTCATATTTACAATTTATATATTGTTTAATTTTTAAACCTATTTTCATAAAACGGACACTCCCTCCCCACATTTAGTATGTTATATCAAGGTTTTACTGTACTACTTATAATTTAAGGCAAGCAGTTTCAGTAAATTCACATATTGATTGTAAAACACTTGTTTTTTTATGTATTAACTAATTTATTAGTAGTTTCGATACAAATTGTATCTCAATATAGATTTATATGTTTTCATATGCCAACACTAGAAACTGGGCTATGAGGCGTTCGTTTAGGGAGGCATTTAGGGCGGCAAAACCATATTAATTTATTAAACTACAGAATATTTGTATTAAAATTGATGATATCTAAGAAAATATGGGGAGCGGGACAATGTAGGTGAGGATATATTATACATTATTGCTATGAAGCAATCTGCTAATCAACGAGTAACAGAAGAATACAGATTGTAACTTATGAACTTGCTTTTCGAAACAGGTTAGTAAAATAATTACAATTTTGAATATTACTCTTTAAATTGATGACAACAAGGAAAATATGAGGATTAAGGTCAGGTAAAGAGTTGAGGGGGAACTGGGAGAGAATCGAATCCAAAGAACGGATCAAAATGACAATGTATTAAAATTCAAAATGGATTTGAAAAGTCCTGAACGTTCGTAAAAAAAATCAAGGTAAATTATAACAAAAATTTTGAAGAATTAAAACTGTAACTATAAAAGTTGACTTTTAAAAATTTGAGAATCCTAGGAAGAAAAAAAAGTAAGTTCAAAATTAAAAAAGCTCGAGAATCATTGGAAAAACTCACACTGCTGGGGCGTCGGGGGCTTCGGCTCGGGCATTCGCAGCACGTTGGGGCGCGCCGCGTAGTAGGCGGGGGCGCGCTGGCGCAGGTCCTGGGGCGCGCGCTCGGCGCCCGCCGCCAGCAGGCGCTCCGCCACCGCCCCGGGGGCCGAGCACACGGCGGCGTAGTGCAAGGGCGTCCGCCCCTCCTGCACAGGAAACATCACCAAGCAATGTTTATTATTATTTTTTTTTTTTATTTATTTATTTATTTAGTCCGCCTCCGTAGTGTAATGGTCAGCACGCTCTGCTACCGTTCAGTAGGTCCCGGGTTCGATTCCCAAGGGGGGTAAAATAAATATAAGTGATTTTTTCACTGTTATATTTATTCAATATTACCCTGGACTGGTACCTGAAGCGGAGGGCTGATCACCTTTCCTTCATGCGCAAACGATCAAGATAACACTGCGTTTGTATGATGCAGTGCCCTATGCACCATAGGGGTGCGGATAAGGGTTTTATTATTATTATTATTATTATATTTTTTAACTTTAAAAATGATCTCCTGATTTTTTTTAAATATATATGACGTTGTTGAAAAGAGTGAGCGATATAAGTTCTTTGATTAGAAATCAATAGAATTGTTGAGACCCACAAAAACCCATACGACGGAATCCTTAATTATTGATTCATTCAAACAGCCCTCGCCAGACGCTAGGCAATATATACATTATGCATCACACGTATTTGACCAATTAAAATTTGTCCCCAATCGAGACAGTTATTGATTCTATTGTTTTACAACTGTAACACTTTTGGGTCTGTCCTATAAAAACTAAATAACCATCACGCAGATTCGCCGCAGTGGTAGGCATAGAGAATTTAACGCCACCCAGATTGTCTTTGAGGAAAATCTTCGCCTCTTATGCATTCGTGCATCTCCTCATATTACACACTGATTATTCGGACTCCTGGCCTGACCACAATCAAGTATTTGAAATACTTGATCCTAATAATAAAATAAAATAAAAATTATTTAAAAAAAAAACAAGGAAAAATACTTCTTCATACAGAAAAAAAATTGACAGAATAGCGTATTTGTTGTAAAATTGGTACCCCGTTTTTTTTCATAAAAAAAAATGCATTTTTGTTTCAACTCCGCATTCAGATTCTATAGGGAAAAGTCGAAAAATCCTAATTTTTGAAAATCTGAATTATCCTTAATACAATATATCTCCACATTCTCTATAATTGTGACGCACTCGCTCGCAAACGAAGTCACATCCTTGGAGGACCTCTACTGGACTCCGAGAAGGTGAAGCTCCTACCACCAAGATAGGTCGTGAGTTACATGACTCACGTAGGTTTCGGGAGTGAGCTGTGATACAGAGGGAGGTCACAATAGACCTAATATGGTCGCAGTGACATAAGGGATGTAAGGAGAAGAAAAATACATATCCGCTGATCATTCCAACTCCTGACCTGACCACATTTTGAAATACTTGATCACGCCGAGTTTTCCTCAGTCTTTCTCTGCATCTATTTCCAACTACGTTCAGCTCATAAATTTGTTTTACAGTTCTTTCTTCACTCATTTGATTCACATGCCCAAACCATCTCAACACATCTTTCTTAATTTTATCGATAATACTCATCTCAGCCTTACATTGTTTCCTTGATGTTTAGTTAGTTAGTTTTATATTTTATATAAATATTCTCTCCGCCTCCGTAGTATAATGGTCAGCACGCTGGGCTACTGTACTGGAGGTCCCGGGCTCGATTCCCAGGGGGGTCAAAAAAATATAAGTGATTTTTTCACTATAATATGTATTCAATATTAGCCTGGACTGGTACCTGAAGCGGAGGGCTGATCACCTTCCCTTCATGTGTTAAGGATCAAGATAACACTGCGTTTATATGATGCAGTGCCCTATGCACCATAGGGTGCGGATAAAGGTTTGAAGATATATATTCTGACTCCACGCCTAAGTATTTGGAATACTTGGCGAAGTCAAGTTTTCCTCGGTCTTCTTCTGCTTCTGATTAACTTAAATTAATTATAATACCAACCAATTTAAGATTTAAGAAACTCAAAGTGTTATTTGTTTTGCTATCATTTCATTTCAAATGAATTTATTATCTGATAAAACATGGATGAAGCTAATATTTTATTATTTATAAGTGAAATCCTATCATAAATTTACGACGACTAAAACTTGAAAACAACAATTGTCGCATTGTGAGTTTAATATGTCAATCGATGTGTCTAAGGTCGATGTTTTAATTTAATAGTGAAGAAAGCTCCAGTTCCATTTTATGTAAGACAAAAGTTACGTTGACCAGTTGCTTGTGAATATTCAAAACAGTTCAGAGAATAATAAAAAGAAAAAAACCCTATAAAAAATATATATTTTCAATATTATTTTTTGACATCTCATCAAAGATGAAGAAGAATATGTAAGTTCATCTGGGCATTTAATAAAATAATATGAAAATAACTCCAGTAATTGGAGATTAAATATAAGTGATTTTTTCACTGTCATATTTATTCAATATTACCCTGGACTGGTACCTGAAGCAGAGGGCTGATCACCTTTCCTTCATGTGAAAACCATCAAGATAACACTGCCTTTATATGACGCAGTGCCCTATGCACCATTGGGGTGCGGATAAGGGTTTTATTATTATTATATAATTGGAGATAATCCAGATTTTGTGAACAAATATTTGGACACATACTTGTTCATGGACAAAATATTGACAGCAAAATGGTGTAAATATTTTCAATATTCCAAGTCCCAAAAGAAGAAACCATTTCAATTAAAAAAAAAAACAGCATTTCTCCAACTATTTAAGGGTGTAAAATACACGGGATACGCATAAAAAAATTCGCATAAAAAACTTTAACTACATACAAAACTGGGGGATAGGTTCAATTATTTTTAAAAAACAGCATAACTTCAAATCAATATGATAGAATGTACCAAAATTTGCATAAAAAAGTTTGTAAAAGAAACATATAAATAAAAACAGAAGAGCTTTTTCCTTAATTAAATATCCACATATGGGAAATCGTTTTTGAGATACATCTTCAATCCAAATTACAAGTGATTTTTCTATTTTTCCAATAAAGTATAGCTGCACGTGTTAAACTGTCACTTGAATTGTATAGCTACATAAGGACCGTAGTCCATTTGATTTTCACATTCGTTTGATAATGCCCTAACAAGGCGAAACAATTGTCACAATATTAATTTTTTTATGTGTTTTTGTTAATAAAATACAAATTAGTAGACTCTAAAAATCTGTGTTTGATTTAAAATTAATACATAAAATAAAGTATCTCTTGATTACGATGTAAGATTTAAGCTTGCTTTCGTGCAAGTGACAAAATCACACAGTCTAATTTTTTTTAATGCGAATTCGCATAATTTATTGACCTGTCTTAGAGTCTCATCAAAGATGTTTAAAATTCAATTAAAAAAACAATCTTAGTAAATATACGGGAATCGAATCCGTGGCGCCAAATTTTCAGTCGAGCATCTACCCAACTACGCCACGACCCCTGAGTGTTAGTTGGTGAGTTAGCTAGCTTAGTAGATGGTGCCGATACTAACGCTGTCCCTCATGTGCACAGTCTGGGGGTAGTTGTCAAGGAGGTAGCCCACGATGTCCTGGTAGTCGTAGTACACTGCCTTGTGGAGCAGGCCCACGCCGGCGCGGTCCCTGCACAACACGAGCCGCTTACGCATCGGATCGCCTTCCAGTGTCTCCTGAAATAAGTCAAAATAAAACTTTTCATTCAACACCCATTGGACTGATCGAAGTGGAAAGTGAAATGTATCACCTTGCTTCAAAAAAATCGCTGAGATTGCGACTAAAGAAGATATCATATAAGTTTTTGTCTCTTTGTGTACCTAAATATTTAATGTTGTCTCTTCTTCTTCTGTGAGTGTTATGTCAGGTCCCCCCTAGTTGACTATCACTTGAGAATAATTGTCCTTGTCAGCTGGACAGCTCTAAACAGCGCTTCGAAATCCTAATTCCCGTCCTCTGCCCACACTTCGTCGTATGGGCGAAAGACAGGTCTCTTGGCTCCATTCTGCCCACATCTCAGTAGACTAATCCCCAAGTGATGTTGTCGTGACACCTTGAGGTCTCGCAGGGTTACCTCGATGTAATGTGTCTATTTTTGTTGAGTTTTTATTAAATACCTTGCTTATTTTGTACAAGGTTTATGGATCATTAAGTGGACTTTTGTTTCTTGTTTCTAAAAGAAATGTTTTTATTTTTATCTGTATTAGGAGCTAGAGCGATAATCACGTGTAGGCTAATCAGGAACACCTCAGCATTTGCACATTCCTGGGAGGAAACCACATAAAACTCCACAGGAGAAGCCGGTCTGTTGACTGTCGTCAACATACCTTTCTTTTCACTAGAAAAGGGTTCAGCATTTTCAGTTCTAGCTTAGTTTATGGTACCAATGCCGTTCACTATTTTGGTCATGAATGATACCACTGCTCGTGAGAGTTGCTTATGAAATTACACGGTTCCAATATCGGATAGGTCCTCTCCCAAGCTCCTGAAATACGCCTCCACCTGTTGTCTTTGGAAGCTATAGGTAGACTAACCTGCAAGTAGTGTTGTGTTACCTCGAGGTCTCTCACGGTTCCCTCGATATAATGTTGCCTAGTTTTGTGGGCATGGGTAGACTAATCTGCAAGTGTTGTCGCGTTACGTCGAGGTCTCTCATGGTTCCCTCGATATAATGTTGCCTAGTTTTGTGGGTATGGGCAGACTAATCTGCAAGTGTTGTCTCGTTACCTCGAGGTCTCTCATGGTTCCCTCGATATAATGTTGCCTAGTTTTGTGGGTATGGGCAGACTAATCTGCAAGTGTTGTCTCGTTACCTCGAGGTCTCTCATGGTTCCCTCGATATAATGTTGCCTAGTTTTGTGGGCATGTTACCTTGAGGTCTCGTAGGGTGCCCGCGGTGGAGGCGGCGTGCAGGCGCTCGCAAGTGGCGGCCAGGCGCGGCAGGTCGCGCAGGAAGGAGCGCGCGCGCGGGCCGGGCGCGGCCAGCCCCAGCAGGCGGTGCGCGTGCCCGCCCAGCGCCACGTCGCGCAGGCGCTCCACCTCCCCGCCGCGCGCCCAGCGACGGACATCCACCACTGCAATAGCCAAAATTATTTATCATTTTTTATTTGGGAATTTAACCCTTTCCGGTCCTATGTCGAATGTCATTCGACATTTTTTTCTTCATCAGTTTAGTGTTAAAATACAAGCAAACATATATTTTTCTCACTCGTATTTACTGTGCGGTATACTGGGACGAGGATTCAATGGTTTTTATAAACACTAGAATGTGTAACTAACTTTCTACTTGAGAATGATACAAAAGGTTTGTTTTGGGGGCTGGCTCGGTACCCGTCACTCGGATGTCCGGCTACCGGCATCAGTTACACTCGACCCGTGCGCATGTGAGCAGCTGTGATTATGATACCATCCACAATAGCCCACGTGTATTTAAAAATGTTACGCTCAATGAAAAATTCCTGGAGGTAGGAAAGAAACCCGATACATTTGCGTCACTTGCGAGAGAAAACCCGACTTTTGCATCGGTGACTGTTTTCACCGATCATACATTAGATGTCTATAAAATGTAATAATAAGAGACAAGATTGTATACATTCAAAATAAAAATAAATGTTTAACACAAGTAGTTTTTTTAAAAAAATGGATGTATTGTTTTATTTACCCTGTAATGCTGTAAATCTATTGTGGACCTGACGGAATTTTTAATTTTTTTTAAGGACCTTAAAGGGTTAACAGATCAGTTACATCATGATATAATGATACACATGTGGAGGTCCTCACCAAAACGTTATCACCATCAATGAATGTTGCAGCCCGTTTGTCAGTATGATGTTACTTGTATAGCAATGACATCTGTGGATATTTGTGTGTAATTTTATCGTAAATAAAACGTAGAGATGGTGGATTTTATGATTATTTTTACATAATTTCTATCACCATTTAGTGAAAAAATATATACAAATATATATATATTTTTTCATGTAAAAAGAACATCAACTGTGGAGGTGAGGACCTCATTTGAGGACAGATTTGCATTTAATTTGTGCAATATTGGAAATTTAACTTTTTGGTGAGGACCAAAAAGTTAAATTTCCAATATTGCACAAATTAAATGCAAATCTGTTATCTTTACTGTATTCTATCGAAATCTTAATTAAAGTTGCGACAAAACGTGACCAATCCCGTGTTAAACCAATATGAAATCATTAAATCGCACCAAAATGAGACAATTTTACAAGCTAGAATTCCTGATAACTTTTCATTTATATTGGGAATGTAACGTTTTGGTGAGAACTTCCACACAAATGCTCGTATGTGTATTACAAAACAAGCACTATTCCTTGTAAAATTCCACATTTGTAAAAATACCCGGAAGAAGAACAGGATGTTGGTAAAGGGAAAAGGGGAAAGGGGAGTCACTTGCACTTCGGGTAATTAAAAAATAATGGAAAAATTGAAAAAAACGATTTTTATACATTTTTTCCATGAACCAAAGGCGAGGAGAATTTTCTTGGGCAACTAACAAATATTTTTTTAACTACTGAATCTGAGCGGTAAACCTAATTCATGATAATAATAAATAATAACGTGAGAGAGGTTTTACTGCAAATATGTAGGTCCATTATTATGGTGTTACAGGTAACCTTGAAGATATATTCATAACCTCAAGTAACGTGTTATTTTTCAGTACCTGAAGCCATGAAGTGCCCGTAAGTGTATAGTATTACGGTCTCGATGAGATTTACAACAATTTTGCATGCGCATAGCCATAAAATAAAAAGTATGCACGTACTAAAAAAATGTAACAAAAACACTTGTCTACATATAATGGGTCCTGAGCTGAAATTACAATGAAAAGTTAACGAGTTAACTGCGTTATATGGTTAACTTTACTTTTGTACTTTTATTCAGTACAAATTATAAGTATAGATATATGCAGAGGAAGACCGAGCAATTCTTGGCAAGATTGAGTATGTAGTTGAATTTATGTATTAAATGTTAAATAAACACTGATTTTTTGAGTCTACTAAGTTGTATTTTATTGTTAAAAAAAAACATATAAAAATCAATTTTATGACAATCGTTTCGCACACTTTTATCTCTGAATGTTTTTAATAGTTATTATAACATAACGCTCACTCCTTTCAAGAACGTCATAAATCAAAAATCGTCATTTTTTAGTTGTGTATGTTTTCGGAATGCCCAGAAAATGTACTATATCCCAGCAAAAGATGCATATTTTTAACTTAATGTTTACCCGCTACAGGGCAGAAAATGTTGTTTTTGCATTTTGAAGAAAATGTATTGTTTCATTATTTTTTTTAAAATATATTAAATAATTTTAAAACGGAGAAAAAACCTTCATCTTTTACCTAAAAAGATCTGTTTCACGGTAAAAAAGTTCAATAAGTGGCTTGATATTTATTTTTAAAACATTATGTTATATTTTTAAACTTTGAAAACGTTCTCCTGAAAAATCAGCTTTTTTGATTTATGACGTTCTTGAAAGGAGTGAGCGATAAATGTGAAATTGTTTAATTGGCTTTATTTTTATTAATATAACTTTTTTTGTAAATGTAATGTAATGATTATTATTGTAACTTTTGTTTATTTTATACTTTAAATGTAAAGCTGTACAAATAAAAATTAAAATTAAATAAAAATAAAATAATTTACGGGTCTAATAACACTAACCTATTATAATAATATGAATATTTAAAACAATAAAAACAAGAATGGTCTCACAATACCATGTCAATAGATTCTTCCTTTCCCCGAAAATGAATATAAGTATACGTACCTACATGTCTCAATAACTATTGTTGTCTAATCTAAAAATACCATAGTTTGAAACCTATTCGTGTATGTAATCAAAATAAAAATATATCCCAACATTTTGAGTGTGTCCAAATCCTTGTTCACAAATCTGGGTTTCTTCACTTAGGAGTTTTTTTTACATTTTGACTCAGACTTCCCCATTCTTCTTCATCTACGCTAAGATGTAATACAAAAATATTTACATCATATGGACATACCTTCATACATACTGGTACATTCTCATAAGTCTATATCGCTCACTCCTTTCAAGAACGTCATAAATAAAAAATCGTCAATTTTCAGTTGTGCATGTTGTGCAGAAAAGGTATTGTTTAATTATTTTTTTAAATACACTAAATATTTTTCACATGGAGAAAAAACCTTCAGGTTTTATCTAAAAAGAATTGTTGCACATTAAAAATTTCAAGTAAAAGGCTTGATATTTATTTTTAATATATTGTATATATTTTTTATCTTTAAAAACGTTCTCCTGAAAAATCAAGTTTTTTATTTTTATTAATGACGTTCTTGAAAGGAGTGCGCGATATGTCAGTACCTACCTATTGACAATACATTACAATACATTTAAACGAATAAAAATGTTGATAACAGGGTTTAATGAACACATTGTTCTTACTAGAATCGATCACATGCGATTAGATGATTAGTGCAATGTAATCTCACGGGATACATCGTATGTATAAATAACAAAACGGGCTATCAAATATCAACATCCTAACTGACAATAAAATGTCATGCCATTAGTTTTACACCAATCCATCATTTTCAGTCCGTGTAAATATGCTGGTTTGCCAACACGATGTGTTTCGATGTTTAGATCAGTTCATCATTATCAGTCAACGACATTAATCCTGGTACAAAATATAATTTCTATCTCCGATCCATTATACGATGCAATGACACGATGTTGCCAGGTTGCATGACTGTTCTTTCAATTTATCTGATCAAAAGACACGTTGATGTTTGAACGTTTTACATGTTTTAATGAACGTAGTATATACAAATACACACCCTGCTGAATTTTAAATGATCATATTAAGTTTTATAAAATAAAATAACTTTGTTTTAACCACTTTTTATTGGTACACTTTTTCCAACCGGTTTCGGTTTTTGGTATCGTAAGGTAAGGGTTATTAACTATATCCTAACTATGAGTATTTCAATGTTTTAGAATTAGTACATAAATCCTGAGGATGACAAGGTTACTGTCGAAACCGGTCGGAAAAAGTGTACCAATAAACAGTGGTTAAAACAAAGTTTTTTTTATTTTATAAAGTTTATAAAATGTGCCACAAAGTATCTGCGAAAAACATTCAAGAAATAAGATCATATTAAGACTTATTATTATCGATGTGTCAACTTGAAATAATTTTGTGTAATTATTTATTTAATAAAGTTAACAAAATACAAAATTTTGATTAATAACTTTAGAAGCTTGAGCATTTATAAGGCTTAAGAAATGTCGTTGGCTGGTTTAAATGATCACTTTATATACTCAGTAACATTAAAAAATCTCAAAAGATTTTTTTTATCTACATTATTATTGACATCTCAACATAACAAATGAAGAATATGAAAGTCTGGGCATTTACAGGGCTTACGAGCGTCATAACCTGATTTAAGTGATCACTTTACTCACGAGTAACATTCTATTATTCTACCCATGGAAGACAAAAGAATGTAAATCCCGTGGTTAGTGTCGCGGACTCTTAAGTTAGAGTTTCTCGTTTCGAACCCACTCTAGTAATGAGCCGCTTAGACTCACAGAAATAGTATGAAATTGAAACATTTGTGTAAATAATAAAACACAAAAATTTCACTTTTATTTTATTTTTTTAAATAATGTAAAAAATAACTCCTGATTGGAGATAATCCAGATTTGTTAGCAAGTATTTGGACACACTCAAAATGTTATAATTTCTTGTGAATATTTTTTTTAAGTGAGGAAATAATGAGTATTGAATTGGTTCACTAAGGTAATAATATTTGTGGTATCGTTATAGGTGTCTCTACTTGAGATAAAAAATCTGTCGATAAAACCCCTAAGGACCATATCAGGTGTCTCATCAGAGACGAATCATTTTTTTACAGAAAGGTAATATGGAAATTTAGGCATTCACAGGGCTTACGACCTGGCACTGTCTGCCTAGAGTGATCACTTTATAAACTTATAAGTTCACATTGTGACAATTAATGCTAATAATTCAGTGTCTGATGGAATAAATAATAAAAATTGTCTATGATACGATGATAATTATCAGTACCTACCACAAAAGGGTTTTAATACAATAATGTATCATCATAGTTTGACCATAGAGTATCAGAAAAAAATCCATAAACCACTAATAAATTGTATGCATTATCAACATGGATAAAATCATTAATGGGTATTAGTAATAAGTATAATTAATTACGTTTTATCGTTACGTTTGTGCTATACAAAAATTCGTGCTAAGAAGCCATTTACCAATTTTCGCCGATTAAACAAATATATCAAACAAACACCTACAATTATGGTAAAATGTATTCGGTTTATGTAAATTATTTTTTTCACTTTAAAGTCACCTATCCATTTTTTAATTTAAATTTCACTTGGTAAATGTTTTTTTAGCAAGTAAAATTCAAATGAAAAATAATATTTTACAAATCACGTTTGTTTTTCTTCAATTTTTATTTATTTTACAAATTTCTTTATTTATTTGATGAAATTACGTAGTATTATTTTTGATTTGGCATTAATTTAGTGAAATAACACGATGGTTTAAATATTAAACAAAGAAACTTTATAAAATAAAACAACTTTGTTTTAACCACTTTTTATTGGTACCTACACTTTTTCCAACCGGTTTCGACAAGAAGTTTATCATCCTCAGGGTTTATGTACTAATTCTAAAACATTGAAATACTCATAGTAAGGTTATAGTTAATTACCCTTCAAGAAAAAAAGGATACTCGTTTCGAACACTTTTGTATTACTAATGTAAACACGACTAGTTTTTTTGCTGTATTTTCATCTGTTGCTGAAAATATTTGTAGTTTTCGTGCTTACATTAATAAACTAGTCGTGTTTACAACATTTTGAGCGTGTCCAAATACTTGTTCACAAAATCTGGATTATCTCCAATTACAGGAGTTATTTTCATATTATTTTTTGACATCTCATCAAAGATGAAGATTATATGTGTGTGATTATAATCCAGGATTCGGACCTCACATACTAATATAAGAGTTTCTGCTTAATAAAAAAGCTTCTTTACATCTCACCAATAGATGTCTCTAGTGAAGTTCTAGTGATTCAAGAACAAGGTTTCTAAATTGGTTCATATATATAGAACTTCCAAGAATTTGAGTAGTGTGGTTGTCAATAATGGGTAGAATTGGTGAATGTTACACGTGTGTAAAGTGGCCACTTAAACCAGCCGATGACGGTCGTCAGCCCCGTAAATCCCCAGACTTCCATATTCTTCTTCATCTTTGATGAGATGTCAAAAAATAATAGTCGTGTTTACATTAATATACATAAAAGTGTTTTTTTTTATTAATATGGATTCCATATTCTTATTTATCTATGTTGAGATGTCAAAAATGTAAAATAACTCTCTTAAGTTATTGAGGATTGAGAAATAGAAATTACTCATCGGGAATATTATATATATGACTTATGATATGTAATATGTTTTGAAAAAAAAAAAAAAAAAAGTTCAGACAACCCAGATTTGTACACAAATATTAAGACACACTCCAAATGTTGTGAATATATCGCGCACTCCTTTCAAGAACGTCATAAATCAAAAATCGTCAATTTTCAGTTGCACATGTTTTCGGAATGCCTCAAAAATGTACTATATCCCAGCAAAAGCGGCATATTTTTAACTCAATATTTAGCCGCTACAGGGCAGAAAATGGTGTTTTTACATTTTGAAGAAAATTTATAGTTTAATTATTTTTTTAAATAAACTAAATATTTTTCAAATGGAGAAAAAACCTTCAGGTTTTACCTAAAAAGATCAGTTACACAGTAAAAAGTTCAATAAGTGGTTTGATATTTATTTTTAATACATTGTATTATATTTTTAAACTTTAAAATCACTCTCCTGAAAAATCAAGTTTTTTGATTTATGACGTTCTTGAAAGGAGTGGGCGATATGTCAGTATTGGTCTTAAACTACTAGTACATTAAAATACTGAGTCTTTTGAAAAGTAATAAACCATCTTTGTAAGTATCTTTTATGTGGGGATCACCCTCCATATTCAGTCACCTTGGAGTCACGCGATCCGCGTACTCCCGTCTCTCAAGCCGTACGGGCTAATTTCCACTTCCGGCCACTGAAAAGCTGTTTCCTGCCTTCCTTCCGGCGCACACGCTAGCCTGCAGTATACATACTCCACAGGCTAATCGTACTGAAAGTCTAAATTACCCTCAGGGATGACCAATTTAGCCGTTTATGGACATTATTGGCTTATAAAAGCAAAGTTGTTTCATTTTATTTCATTTTTTTATTTAATTGTATTTAATTTTGTTTTAAGTATTTTATTTTATTTTATGTTATTTTTTTTGTCTATTTGAATTTGTTTTATTTTATTGTTTTTTTTGTATAATTATTTTCTTGTTTGTTTTTTTTTTTTGTTTTATATTTATTTTTATTTTTAGTAAAGTTAAAGTACATAGACTGAAAGCAGTCTAAATGCGTCCCCTTAGACGAATGTGCGACAAAACGTTGTACGACAGATATTCGAATGGTGATATAAGGAAAGAATGCAAGGTTGAGATAAGCATTATCGATAAAATTAGTAAAGGTGTGTTGAAATGGTTTGGGCATGTGAATCGAATGCGTGAAGAAAGGATAGTTAAACAAATTTATCAGGTGAATGCGGTTGGTAATAGAAGCAGGGGAAGACCGAGAAAAACTTGGCGTGATCCAGTTTTTTTAAAGTGGTCAGGTCAGGGGTCGGAATAATCTGCGTGTATGTATTTTGTCCGCCACCATATTGTAGTGATTAACGAGCGAGGTTCGATTCCCCAGAGGGTCAAAATAAATATGAGAGATTTTTCAGTTTTTTTTTTCATATAACCCTGGACTGGTACCTGAAGCATCTTACTTTTTCGTCTAATTGGATTATTATTAAAAAAAGAAATATTTGTGCTTTTTATTATTAATAAAAATACTTCAATTTCTTACTATTTCTGTGAGCCTAATCAGCTTATTAGAAATAGGTATCAAATTGTGGTAGAGTGGATTCGAACCGAGAAACTTTGACTCAAGAGTCCGCGACACTAACCACGGGACCACAACCCGACACCTGATCTGAACCTGTCGGGTTGTAATCCCGTGGTTAGTGTAGCGGGCTCTTAAGTCAGAGTTTCTCGGTTCGAATCCACTCTACCACAATTTGTTACCTATTTCTAATAATGAGCCGCTTAGGCTCGCAGAAACAGTATGAAATTGAAATATTTGTGGAAATAATAAAAACACAAATATTTCTCTTTTTTGTTAAAAAAAATATTATTCTAAAAAACAATTTTTTTGACATTTTTCAAAACAACATGTCTTATAAGTAGGTACTTACATCTCGGTGGACTGTAGTGGATATACGGTGCATCTAGTGTCACTTTTTCTCTCCTTCCCGTCATCATCGCTTCATCTCGTTTCCTTCACAACTGTTTAATGTCATCTCATCTTTATCACCTCCAATAAAACGTCTCTAACGTCAATTCTCATAGTTTTTTACTTTACTTATCAAACACAATACACAACTCAATCATTTTATACACACGACACGGAGAACTAGGTCAAAATGTCTTGAGATACATAAATAATATGGTTATCAAACATTCATTTGAAAAAATCGAGCACAATATGTTTGAATACATATTTTTACCGTAAATTAAACAATATTTTTTTGATATAACGTAATTTTTGAAAAGATAATGATTATATGATATTTATAAACACGTTTTATTTATTGTGGTATTCTCGAAAACAAACAAAAAATGAGATTGTCACATTTTCTTAAATGTCTGTTACGTTGGTAGAGTGGTCTAGCGAAAATCTATGAAAATTATTGTAAAAACTGTTATTACTAATAATAAATAATTTATTAATATTAACAGTATACATTTGAAATATGGTTATTTCTGTAAAGAGTTCTGGCATTAATATGATCCATTTTTTTGACATTATCGAAATAAAACAAAAAAAGAGATTGTCACATTTTCTCAAATGCTTGCATAAAAATTATCTTTAAAAAACTCCTTTTAATTTTAAAAGTTGATTTAAAATATGAATACATAAGAAGTTGAAACAAAATCTGTAAAAAAATCAAAATATTTACACTTTTTCTTTCATACTGATTCTCGTTTATCAAAAAAATAATATTTTGGCAATGGAAAATTATATTTGTATTAATTTTTTATTTAAGTTATAATTGGTTAATACGACTATTTATGATAAATGATACAAAATGCATCACAACACAATTAAAACTTAATTTAAAAACGGATGTATAAAAATTAATACAATTTGACGAATCAATTAATGAAAGATATTTATATTGTTTTCCTATGTGATTCGATAAATTATCTATGTTTTTCAGTGTATACACTAAGGTAAGATTTAAAATTACCAGTGATATGCAAGAGTATGTACTTTTCAGTATATAGCATACATCCCACGTGCTGACCTGTTTATATATGTAGACGGTATTCATAACAACGTAGACTCAACGTAGACACAATGCCTGAAAATGTTCTAAATACGGTGATGATAAATTTGACACTGACAAGAGAAGTGAAAATCGAACGGCTCCACGCAACTTGTTCACTTACTGTAGCCTAATATGTATGTAGTTTAATACGTTACGCACTTTCCAACGCGATATAGCGCTAACTTCAAAAAACACCACAATAGAAAAACGCAATTATTTTTAAAATAAACAAAATTATACCACCTTTTCTTTTAAAATAAATTATATACAAATCAAAAGTAAGTTTTTTTATGTGTTATAAACATCGTAGATTCATGCGAAGAAGGTTCACAACGGCGACAAGCGTACCTCAGACGATACAACTCATAACTAAATCATAAATCCTCGTAATAATAAATAATAATAATAATCTTGCTTTTTCGCACTGCCTGACCTGTATTCTATATTATTTGAAGGTTCTTACGAAGAAGGTTCGTAAGAAGACACTTAATTCCTAAATATTAAATACTATATATCGTGCGTATACTAGCAAAAAAAGTTATGTCTAAAATCCCTGTTTAAATAATCCATGTTCTTTTAAGCTTTCAGCCTGTATAAAATACCCGCTATTAAACTTAAATGTTATTTACTTTTAAAACCACATAAATATAACATTTTAAACTACTTGGTGTATTTTGCCATTTTAAAGAACGCTAAAAACTTTATAATATGCATCATTAAGTCGAAATTTCGTATTTTCGAGTTTTTTGCCAGTATACAAAGAAGGATGAAAGTAGACTGAATGCAGTTAAAATGCGATGTCTCAGTGCGGCAAAACATCAGTGTGGATGTCCGAATGGTGGAATTATGTAGTAATGCAAACCTGTGCTAAGTATTATCGATAAAATTAAGGTGTGTTGAGATAGTTTGGACATGTGGAACGAACGAGTGAGGAAAGAACGGTAAAACAAATGTAAGAGGCAAACGTAGTTGATTCATATTTTAGTTTTACCGATTTTTCCATACTCATTTGAGATAAAAATATAAATTGGATAATACAATGTTCAATCGATATTTTCGACGTACCATTCTCAGTAATCTAGTGAATAATCAAACCACAGGTTATTTAAGAATGAAATTGCTTTTTGGTTTAACTAAAATCATAGATAAAACGTAAAAGATTTTATATTTGAGCTATGCAAGTATTGCACGAATGATGATGACGCATGTATGGCCTATTAACTTGCCCTTTCGCACTGTCTGACCTGTATTCTATATTATTTGAAGGTTTTTACGAAGAAGGTTCACGCGAAGAAGGTTCACAACGGCGACAAGCGTACCTCAGACGATACAACTAATAACTAAATCATAAATAGCTCGTAAAAATAAAGAAAAAATTTTAATCCTTACTTGCTTTTTCGCACTGTCTGACCTGTATTCTATATTATTTGAAGGTTCTTACGAAGAAGGTTCATACGAAGAAGATTAACAACGGCGACAACTGTACCGCAGACGATACAACTAATAACTAAATCATAAATCCTCGTAAAAATAAATAAAAATAATAATCTAAACTTGCTTTTTCGTTTTGAATATTGAAAGCATTAACTTTGTGGATCATATTGATATATTATTTCGAGAAATAAAAATACTTTGTGTTCTGATCCACTCACATGCTTTTTGCTTTTTCGCACTATCTGACCTGTATTCTATATTATTTGAAGGTTCTTACGAAGAAGGTTCATACGAAGAAGATTCACAACGGCGATAACTCGGCTGTCCAAATTTAAAACACAGTAAGGGACATTTTTTTGTAGTAGGTTTTTTTTGCATTTTTAGACTAAGTAGAGTCTACTTAGTCCAAAAATGCAAAAAAAAAACTACTACAAAAAAATGTCCCTTACTGTGTTTTAAATTTGGACAGCCGAACTGTACCGCAGACGATACAACTAATAACTAAATCATAAAATGCTTGTAAAAATAAAATAAAAATATTAATCTTAAATTGTTCTTTCGCACTGTCTGACCTGCATTCTATATTATTTGAAGGTTCATACGAAAAAGGTTCACAACGGCGACAAGCGTACCTCAGACGATACAACTAATAACTAAATCATAAATAGCTCGTAAAAATAAAGAAAAAATATTAATCACGAAAAATTAATGTTTCGTGACGGGGTCCGTCGAAAGATTTGAGAAGCGATAAAATTTATTGAAAAGGGTAGAAAAAAATATTTAATAAAGACATGAGCGAAAATATTGTAAGGAAATGTTATCGTCCTTTTAATCGCAAATGTTCGCATTAGCGTGCCGATATAATAAAAACATAATTTTTTATTATTAATTATTTTTAACCGAATTCTGTTAATTTTGTCACGTTATTTTTATCGGCAGTAGCATAATTTAAATAATTTTAAATAACCCTCTAATGAACTTATAAAATGTATTTAATAGTAAAAATAAATAAATTTTTACTTAAAAATAGATTTTTTTAAAAGTTTATGAAATAAAACAATTTTGTTTTTAACCACTTAAAAAAAGTTTTTTATTTTATAAAGTTTATAACATGTGCCACAAAGTGTTTGTGAAAAACATTCAAGAAATAAAAATATATAGTTTAGGATTTAAAATAATGATTTTTTTTTAAAAATATGTACACAAACTATCGGTAATATTTTTTTAAAAGAATTTATTGTTAAATAGCTCTACCCAGCCAATCGTTAATATGGCTCAACCCAGTCAAAAAGAAACGAAAGAAAAGACACATTAAAACACACACGTATACGAATACAACGTTGTGTCACAATATTTCAACAGAATCTGTAAATAGCTTTTGGAGATTTATAATTTTGAACAAATGAACCAAAATTTATTTATCCTCGTATGTATAGATAAAAGCACACCCGTATTTGAATGCAATGTTTTATCAAATAAGATTTTAAAGCAATAAGATTTTGAACAAACGACCATTTACATTTCATATATACATATATACCGATTTATTTACTCTATTTTGAATAATCGATAATAATGAAAATAAATAGAATATTTCCGTTAGCATATTTACTTTTTTTATAATTTATAATTAAAATCACTTACTAAGCACTTTTAATTGTTTTAACTGTTCAGTGTTAATGTATACATGAGTACAATAATAAGAACATCGAATTAATAGCATTAGGTAGTAAATATAACACATTATCAAAATTTATTATTTTTAATTTAAGTTTTCTTCGTCTTCAAACCCTTCTCCTTACCCCAATGGTGCATAGGGCACTGCATCATATAGACTTTAGGTTTTACTCGATAAATACCAATATTTCTTAACTTTTATTGTGACACGTGTTTCGATGCATTCCAGATCATTATCATACACCGTGTGTTCGTAAATGATGCGGAATGCATCGAAATACGTGTCACGATAAATTTGAAGAAATAGTTGTATTTACCAAGTAAAACTTAAATTAAAAATGTATAGATTTTACCAAGAATTGACCGCCGAATCAATAAGTGAAGTATTGTTTTCTGTTTTAAATTAAAATCACTTACTAACCACTGGAAATTATTTTAACTGTTCTGTGTATGTGTAAGTATACATATGTAGTAGGAATATTGTATTCATAGTATTAGGTAGCAAATACGTTATCAAAAAATAATGTTTTGATTGTAAACCGGAAATGATTCAAAACACACATTATGATTCAAAACACACATTATAAACCATGCGTTTGTGTAACCAAAATGATACTTATTTTACTGCACTCTAATATTCCATAAGATATATAAACATGATTGATAGTTAAGGCGAGAATCGCATGGCGGACCGATTCATATAAAAGCCGAACAGTGAATGAGGGATAATATTGTGAGCGTTTAGTGAAAAGCAGAATATAGGGATGGATGCAGAAGGTGCCAACCTATAACTGGGTAGCTACCAATATCGGTAGCGAGTGCAGTGTGTGCATATATCGCTCACTGCTTTCTACAACGTCATATATCAGAGAACTTGATTTTTCAGGAGATCGTTTTTAAAGTTTAAAAATATAATAAAATGTATCAAAAATAAATATCAAGACACTTATTCAACTTTTTAAATTTTTTATTATTTTTTTTGTTTGTTGATTTGGTTAAAAAAAGTACACAATTTAATATAATTTGTACTTAATACAATCTTATAATTTTAGTTGCGCTAAGCCTCTCCAAAAAAGAGACTGATCTCTTGTGCTTGGAGAGGGACATTTTCATTTTATTAGTGACATGAACATTAAAAAAAATATTACAGGGGAACATATTTCGCTCACTCCTTTTAACAACGTCATATATCAAAAAACTTGATTTTTCAGGAGATCGTTTTCAAAGTTTAAAAATATAATAAAATGTATTGAAAAAAAAATATCAAGACACTTATTCAACTTTTTACTGTGCAACAGATCTTTTTAAGTAAAACCTTTTTTCTCCATTTAAAAAATATTAAGTATATTTAAAAAAAAATAATTAAACAAAACCTTTTTTTCAAAGTGCAAAAACAACACTTTCTGCCCTGTGGCGGGTAAATATTTAGTTGAAAATATGCCGCTTTTGCTGGGATATTGTACATTTTCTGTGCATTCAGAAAACATGCACAAATGAAAATTGACGATTTTTGATAAATGACGTTATTGAAATGAGTGAGCGATATTGGAAAACTGGTGGTAGATTTACCATATGCAATTTTGCTATGCACGAAGCTATAAAAATGGCATTGATTTCTCGGAACTTCAAATGTGTCCGTGAAGACGAAAGATAATAAGATAATAATAATAATAATTTAGATAGTTTGCATAATGTAGCTGAAATCCGTTCTCTCAGACGAATGTAGAGCAAAACGTTGTATGAAAAATGTTCGTATGGCGATATAAAGAAATAATGCAAGGCTGAGATAAGCATTATCGATCAAATTAAAAGAGACATGTTGAGAAGGCATGTGAATGAAATGAGTGAAGAAAGTATAGTAAAACAATTTTTAGTTGGTAATAGAAGCAGAGGAAGACCGATGAAAATAGTACGTAAGGCACTGCATCGTATCTACTCGGTGTTATCTTGATCTTTAATTGCATGAAGGTAACCATGCCTTGTCAGTCCTGCGTTTCTTGTACCAGTCCAGGGTGATATTAAATAAATATGAGAGTGATAATCACCCATATTTATTTTGACCTAATTCGCTCCTTGGAATTGAACCCGGGGCCCCCGGTACTCATTGACCACTACACCACAGAGGCAGATGTATTTTTCAAAACATAAAATAAATACAACATAATTGCTGAAATAATAAAAATGAAAATGATATTTTCTGGCGTTTCTCATGTGTATGATTATTATCCAGGATTCGGACCTCACATACTAATAAAAGAGTTTCTGCTCAATAAAAAGCTTCTTTTCATCTTACCAATAGATGTCTGAAGTGTAGTTCTAGTGATTCAAGAATAATGTTTCAAAATTGGTTCTCATATAAATAGAATTTCCAAGAATTTGAGTAGTGTGGTTGTCAATAATGGGTAGAATTGGTGAATGTTACACGTGTGTAAAGTGATCACTTAAACCAGCCTATGACGGTCGTCAGCCCCGTAAATGCCCAGGCTTCCATATTCTTCTTCATCTTTGATGAGATGTCAAAAATAATATTTAATAAATACCTTACGTTTCTCACTAGGAATCGTTGTTCTGTTATAACACCAGTATGTAATATACTCGTAATACTGACCCGTCTATTGACCCTATCTCGACCACACATTATTTTTTAATACCCCCATTCTTCACACCACAACCTAACGACTTGGCGGACAATATCCTTAATGCTTCTCGTATTTCCTGAGAATCAATCACCTAACCCCTGACATTTCTTCGTTTCAATAATTCTTACAAATACATTGTGAATTTTCATTGTTTAAATTTTTCATATATCGCTCACTCCTTTCAAGAACGTCATAAATCAAAATTCGTAAATTTTCAGTTGTGCACGTTTTCGGAATGCCCAGAAAATGAACTATATCCTAGCAAAAGAGGCATATTTCTAACTTAACCCGCTACAGGGCAGAAAATGTTGCTTTTGCATTTTGAAGAAAAGGTACTGTTTAATTATTTTTTAAATAAACCAAATATTTTTCCAATGAAGAAAAAACCTTCAGGTTTCACCTAAAAAGATCTGTTGCACAGTAAAAAATTCAATAAAAGACTTGATATTTATTTTTAATTTATTGTATTATATTTTTAAACTTTAAAAACGTTCTACTGAAAAATCAAGTTTTTTGATTTATGACGTTCTTGAAAGGAATGAGCGATATGGCACTGATATTATGTTTTCAAATAATATGAAAGAATGGAAACTATTAAGTTATTTTTACATTTTAGTGTGTCCAAATACTTGCTCACAAATCTGGATTATCTCCAATAAAGAGTTATTTTGTTATTTTATTATAAAAAAATATAATATACCAGGAAAAAAAACTAACGTAGAAGACATCATGGATCGCGTAGCAAAACTCAAATGGCAGTGGGCAGGACATATTGCAAGACAGGACCCCAAGAATTCTGCGATGGAGACCTTAGGAGAACAAAAGAGGTGTCGAAAGACCCCAATAGAGATGGTCCGACGACGCACAGTGATTCACCCAGAACAAGCTAGGTGGACAAAAACATTTTACTCTACGATTTGATTGTTCTGGTATTGATCAATATTATTTCATTGATTTTTCGAATAATTATGCATTTTTTGATAATTCTGAAGCTTTGGGAATATTTTAATTAAAAAAAACTTAAGGACGAAATAAAAAAAGTATTTAAAAAAAACAGTATTGTTATAACAAGAAAATACATAATATACACAATTAATACAAACCCTCATCCGCACCCCAATGGTGCATAGGGCACTGTATCATACAAACGCAGTGTTATCTTGATCGTTAACACACGAAGGAAAGGTGATCAGCCCTCCGCTTCAGGTACCAGTCCAGGGTAATATGGAATAAATATTCGAGTGAAAAAATCACTTTTATTTATTTGACCCCCCTGGGAATCGAACCCGGGACCCCCAGAACGGTAGCCGAGCGTGCTGACCATTACACTACGGACGCGGATACACAATTAAACACATCATTAATTTTACAAATAAATTTACTCTTAATACTATACACTCAACTTGTGAGGGCCTCCGATAGTCACACATCAATGGCATTTTATGACCAAAATCGCGTTAATTCTTAAATAATGATTAAACAAAAAATTAAACCTGTGGTAGGCAAATAATTATTTCCCTATATTATTGTAGAATTATAGCAATTTTTATCATAAAATGCGATTAAACTGTCGCTGTCAGAAGCCCCCTTTTGTTATTGTTATTGTACCCATAAACATAGAATAACATTAATAAATAATACACAAGACTAATAATCATTATCACGACTCATCATCAATTTCACAATCAGAGGAATCAGATATTAAATAATCACCATCGTTACATGGATGAAAGTTATTTGCCACCTGATGTTCTGCTATTGAAGGCAGGACAATTAAATTCAGAACTTCCAACGGTAATTTATCGGTTCTCTTTCTAGGTACTTCTCTGAGTGAGTTAATTACAGGATCGGATGTTTTCAAAAGCATATTCAATAAATCTGTATTCGTGGAAGTACGTGACAGTTTCCTAGTATGGTGCTCGCGGAATCTACGACAATCTTTATTTCGGGCCTCTTGAGAT
This sequence comes from Brachycentrus maculatus, assembly GCF_059751285.1. NCBI lineage: Eukaryota > Metazoa > Arthropoda > Insecta > Trichoptera > Brachycentridae > Brachycentrus > Brachycentrus maculatus. The sequence continues at coordinate 1,163,622 of NW_028280941.1, forward strand.
TCCTCCGAGAGCTCCCCGACTGGAAGAATGAATGTTTTAAAAACCACCGTACTGTGTACTAGACTTGAGGCTGACTTCCTCCAGATGATGAAGAAGCGCAGGGATGATGCATTTTTATATTAAATTTTACATCTACGCCCTCTAACCAATTTTTATTTTTGTTTAAAAAATTGTCCGTCTTCATATTAGCTGCAGCCCACTTTTCAGAGAATTTTGACAAAACACTTTGAAATTTTATCAGTAAATGCTTCTTTGAATCAAAAATCATATCCGTAACACTAAATTTTTTAATAATAAAATCCATCAGACGAAAATTTCGTTCTTCTTTCGCATGTTTCCGCCATTCTTCAAATACTTCTAATTTCGAGAGAGAGCACTCACGATCTGAAAAAAATAAATAAATAAAAATTGCTACTATATGTCTTATAAAAATTATATATCGTTGTATAGCTAATGAATGTAGCTACATAATATCAAAAAATTAGCCTGGATACATCTGGGGACAAAAAGATGCATACGTTCAAAAATTTAAAACGAAAAAAAAAATTACAATTTTTACGTAGTTTTTCAAACTCTATCATAACACATATTGTCGTGCATTTGAACCAAATTTAAAATAAAATAAAAAAATTCATACCCTCTTAAGTAAAATCCATTACAGCAATAGTAATATTCCTCACTTCAAGTCTTGTAAGATGTTATTGAAAGCACTGCAAAACAGCAACTAAATTGTTTACAAAAAAGGAATAACCTTATCACTTCATTTCAACCGCTTATGACTCATCGTTCTGGAATATTTGCCATAATAATTACCTGGAATTGTGACTAATGGGGGGTTGTTATTATCATGTTATCATCAATAAGTCGATTCATTGAATTGACTTTTGTCTTGCTGGCTTGTTCTGGGCGAATCACTGTGCGACGCTCGCTGTGGGGGGTAGAAACTGGCTGCAAGCAGCAACCAACCGGAGGAAATGGAAAGAAGGGGAAGAGGCCTATATCCAGCAGTGGAGGTCAGATGGCTCATAAAGAAGAAGAAGTAAAAGAAGATTTATTTTTTTGTATATTATATTTTTGACATCTCAACATAGATGAAGAAGGAAAAAAGTTAAAAGTTTAAAAGTTTAATGATCCAGGATTCGGACATCACATACAAATGAAAGAGTTTCTGCGAAACAAAAAGCTTATTTAATCTCACTACAGATGTCTCTAGTGATTCAAGCACTATATTTCAAATTTTAAACAATATTTATAAAAGTTTCAAGAATCTGAGTAGTGTGGTTGTCAATCATGGGTAGAATTGATGAATATTACACGTGTATAAAGTGATCACATAAACCAGCCTATGACAGATCGTAAGCCCTGTAAATACCCAAACTCTCATATTCTTCTTAATATATGTTAAGATGTTAATTTAAATAAATATAATTATGTAAATTACATAAATTTTATTACACTATTCTTGGCCGAACGCACTATCCACTACAAAACGAAGGCGGACAAAATACCAATAATAAAGTTTTTTTTCTTCAATATGATTATTTCTGACATTTCCGGCTTTTGCCCTGAGCCCTGAACGACCTGAAAAACTCGCTAAATGAAATATGCCATTTTGATACAAGGAATTATTACTATAATCGCTATCAACTGGGAAACGAATGCCAACTTTTATTCCTGCTCGTATGAACGAATTTATCTAGATTTCCTTTTTGAACCGATTTTTATATGAAATTTATTTTGGTCATTATCGCATTCTCAATATTGCGTGTTAGTTAGGTTATGAACACTGTTACATAAGTAGAAGTCATTTGAAGAAAATTCTTAGGATATAGAGGACTTTAAAAGTAGTAAAATGACGAAATTTAATGGAAGAAATAGATTTTAAGGGTGTTTTTTTTATTATTTAAACGCACATTCCCATTCAAAAACTTTTTCCCGCACCCGAGATCATGAATCTTTTTAAAATTTTATAGTCAAATAAATAAAATTAAAAAATTACATTTAAATAAATATATTTATTAAATTTTTCATTTATTTCATCACTTTATATACCTCTCAGATCATGGTCTACCACTTCGTTCTTTCCAAGAAAGAACACTTTCCATTCCTCGCCACAACACATCATTCTTCAGCAATTCCTTCTCTGTCCAAGCGGCCAGACCATGGAATGAATTACCTCTTCTTGTAAAAATTCACCTTCTCAGATAACTTTTAAGAAACGTCTTAGACATTATTATCTATCATTAGATACCTAACTGTCCATCAAACCTCATCTCATAGTTTTTTCCTCTACCTCCTTCCCTAAACTCCCTTTTTCCTTTGGCTTCCTCATTATCATTAACTTGTAATTTATGTTTTTTTATGTTCAAGCACTATCTACCCTCTGATTGCAAACAGGTATAAATGGTATCAAACGTTTTGACCAATATCATTATATCTAAAATAAATAATTAAAAATGACAAATTACAATCATGATACTAATACATTTTTATAATTTATATAGCGCCATTTTCGCAAAATACTGTCTCAAGGGCACTTAAACAAGTGTCCCCACTTCCGAGTATTCCCGTGCCGAGGGCACATTTCACGTAATTTATTTCAAAATTATAATGTGAGAAAATTGTTTATGCAATCAAATACGACATGGCAGATGATGCTATATTTTTTTCACTGTTTCTTATAACCGTATTTGATTATTATACCTGGCTATAAATTTTAAAGACAAATATTTTCATTTAAAAAAAATGTGTAACTTATTTTAATTCTTAAATTGAAAAGGGCAAGATTTGAATCCTCTTTCGTAGCTAATGAATAATATAATATTAACAAATGTACATAGGTGCATAGGGCACTGCATCATAGAGATGCAGTGTTATCTTCATAGTTAATTGTATGAAGGCAAGGTACCACTGCTCTGCACTTCTAGCACCAGTCCAGGGTGACATAAAATAAATATGAGTGAAAATTAACCAAGTTTATTTTGACCCCCCCCCCCGAGAATAGAACCCGGGACCTTCAACATGGTAGCCAAACGCGCTGACCACTATATATATATATATATATATATATATATATATATATATATATATATATATATATATATATATATATATATATATATACATATATTATTTGCAAGTACTTTTGACATCCTATATACTCGCACATTTATACGTTTTACACATTTGTGATATAAGAGTTAAGAGTTAAAAATAATGTGACTCTATTATGTTTTCGACATAAATGGTCGTAATCGAAAATTCAATCACTCCTAAATTGTTTTTGCGAATTCGGCTTGTTTCTATTTTGAGTGTGATCAAGTCCTGATAGTTTTAATATAGTATTGTCATAAAAAAAATATGTAAACCGATTGACAGAACTGTATCGGTTGCTAACAACATAATACTGTCCACATTGCATGCATCTCTGAACACGTATGTTGTGGAAATTGATTTTATGGAATGATAAAATAAAAAATAAAAGGATAAAATCATCTAGCATTATATTCCTTTTTTTAAACCATACAATGCGGCTATAATATAAATTACACAGGCATTCATAACTTCGTAGTATTCGTTTAAGCGCAACTTATTTTTTCTAAATCCAGATAACATTTCACGTAATGGAATTTTCTCAGTGTGTTGGTTTATTAGCTAATAAATTAATTTGAAAAATCACAAGACCATCGGTAACATTGTTATTGAAATCTGTAGAGAACTAAGGGAGATATGAAGGATCAAACTTTAGATATTTTAATAAAACGAAAAACGGACACCACTATACGTCATCAAATTTTACGTCACCGGGTGTGTTATGGGGCGTATCCCTTTATGTATCTGCTTTAGAGAGCTGTTATAGTAGTAGTGACGTCATTCGTTACCAACTTACGAAAACAACGTATTTACGAAGGCGAATTTTGCAAAAGAAAATGATGAATGAACATATCGATTATATCGGCTGTTACAAACACAAAACGAGTCTAATACAATCCTTTATAGGTTGAGTATGTTAAATTAGATATTCCTCCCGTCTGAAAATGATCTATTGTTTTTTTTTCATTAAAACACCGTTTTTGCTTTAAAATAATTATTCGGTTTTGAAAAGAAAAAAGAGGTTTTAAGAGATAAAGAGTTTTAAAAATATATGTAAAAATATTGTTTCTATAAATGTATATTATAATAAACAAAAAAATTATAAACATTATTTAAAAAAATCGGGCGTGAACAGACATGTAACCTCTCCGGTGGTCTCCGTTGGAGTGAATTGTCTTTGCGATATCCCCTTAACATATTTTAAAGACATTTCACCAAAAGAGCAAGACAAGTTCTGAAAATATGTAGTATCCTCTTATTCTCCTTCCGGCTCATGTCCGCACCCAAAGGGTGCATAGGTCACTGCATCTAAGACAATACTGTGATACCTGGATCGTTGATTATATTAAATCAACATTATAAGGGCGATACGTGGAAGTCTGTCATCTAACATTCTGTTTACATGATCATTCCAGTATCGCCTTCGTTGTCGTCTCCACGTATCGCCTTTCAAGGAATCTCTGAAGAATCCAAAAATATGTAAAGACAGCTCGGAGTCAACACCCCAAGAGCTACAATCGGAGGCATAAACAGATCCTTAGGATTTAGAAAAAGCAGAAGAAGAATATGATGAGTTCGCGCTCCCAGAGTAAAACATGACAATTTCATATGAAACCACGTATAAATGATAAACGATATTTCGGTGGTTGATTACAAGTATGTATATCAAAGCAAGGTGATAAGTCATGCGCTCCGGATACAGGAATGAACGATGCTAGATGGGATGTAGACAACGTAAGCAAGGGAGCTGAGAATGAAGGTGCTTATTGGTATATGAGAAAGTATATGGAGGAGGAAGATTGGATTTTATAGGGAAGGAAAAGGAGAATGGATGCATGGCTAGGGCACTCGGGGTTGTATACCCATACTCGTACTACTTTGTGTAAGCTGAACATTAATAATTTGTACGAGTTGATTGAGAAAAATACGCAGAAGGTACTTAGGTGTAAAACATAAGCCTACTAAGGATTGCAATACGGATTATCCCGAAACTTAAATAACTAGGATTTTTCTACTTTACCTGTAGAATTAGAATCCGAACTTAACACGTTGACTGGCACGGCAATTTTCAGAATTCTGGTCTAAAAGCCAACCTTAAAAATATTATTTTACTTCTTGATTTTTCATAATAAAAATTATAACTATATTTTTTCTTCATTTATTACGAAATTTTCTGTACATGAAAGCCAGAATTGATTTGTTGGTCACTATCCAGAAGCCATCTATTCATATTAGCACTGATTTTATTGTAGCTGTTCGAATATGGCAAGTTAACACGTTACGAGATAACTCGTGGTCGGCGTCCTAGCAAAGAACGCAATCAACGAGTTATCTCATAGTCTTAAAAATTATTAATTATTTAGATCAAGTATTTCAAATACTTGAATGTGGTCAGGTCAGGGGTCGGAATAATTAGCGGGTGTGAATGAGCGGCGTGATGGTAAGTGAGTTTTTAAGCTAATTATTGATAAATAACTTTAAAAAATAGGTACATTTTCCAGGTCCTCGGAACCCACTGTCTATAAACCTCTCTCCGAACAGGTCTTTTCCTTTTTCGTTACTGCAAATACATGAATCACATATAAAATTCTGAATGAAGAAAACATTTCTTGAAAAAACTATCCTGTGCTTTGTAAGTAGGTAAGTAGTTTCTTGTGGGATTCATTTATTCGGAATTCCGTAAGAGTAAAATGCCGGCGGATAACATGCGTGTATTAGCAGGCTAAACAATTTCCATCCATTTATTCTATAGCTTTTCTTGCACAATATTGTGCAATATTTGGTGTACACGTCAGATTTCCGAATACACAAAACAAAATAATATGAATTCGGGACTACGTGACATTTCAAATGCTTTATTTGGAACTAAGTTGTTTTTTTTTTGTTTATTAATATTTGTTCAAATGAATAGGATAAAGAAAATATTGATATATTAGAGTTTTATAAATACGTATGCAATAAGGCTTAAATAAACCAAAACAGTGTTGCCAACAGAACCACGCTGCACTTGGCATTTGTCGACTTGTCTCTACTTGTATTTGTAGCTGTCAAAGTTGAAGTCTATAATTTCGTTCCGTATTTATATAACGAATATTTTTCGTGATAATATATATTTCGTGAGAGGCGAATAACTAATCGTAATAACTTTCAAAATTAAATTACGTACTATAAAAAAGTAAACAAAAATGGCCGAAGAAGTTGTAAAAACTCACATCAGAGAAAATGTTCTGTATGCCCGTGTTGTGGCCAATAATCACGTGTCAAACGATGGTGACATACCCCCAGAATTATTGTCAGATGGTGTTCAAGAACCACTCCCGGAATTCTGCGATTCAGATTTGACCATTGCTCAACTTTTGCAAGCCCAATTCGATCAAGAATACTCCGAACAAATCAAAATCAACGAGATGAAAAGGAATGGTTTATACAAATATGAACTGTTTCCTGACCAATTACTCCAGGAGCCCGAGGAAGAAACTGATCAAAGGGAAGAATGGGACCATTTCGAATCGAATGAGAAGGAGTACGCCAGCATTCCGTCCTGCGGTTATAAGATGGAGGACGGCAAGGTTGTTACGAAACATGACAAGACTATCTCCGGCAGGAGAAACGCCAGCAAGGTGATGGAGTTCCCTCCAGAGTTCCAGACCGGTGACGCCGGGTCCTTCGACATGCAGCTCTCCAACAGGGTGTTCAACGGTCTCAAGGCGCACTCGAGGGCTCAGCGCACTAAAAGAAATAAGATGCTCGACAGGAAGGAGAGTCAAGCTACCGCCGTTCTGGGAGTGGACGAACCGACGCGTCTCCTGCTCTATAAACTTGTAAACAACGGAATGCTGGAAACAGTGAATGGAGTCATCGCTACCGGAAAGGAGTCCGTCGTAGTACACGGGGATAGTGATCCTTCGTACACCGCTATGGTCCTTCCTAAAGAATGCGCTATTAAAATTTTCAAAACTACACTCAACGAGTTCAAAACTAGGGAGAAATACATTAAAGATGATTATAGATTTAAGCAGCGGTTCTCCAAACTTAATCACAGAAAAGTTATCAACATGTGGGCCGAAAAGGAGATGCACAACATGATGAGGATTCAGAAACTCGGCTTGAAGTGCCCCGAGATGATTTGTCTGAAGAAACATATTCTGGTAATGTCGTTCATTGGTGAAAATCACAGGCCGGCACCTCAAATCAGGGAAGCGACTCTGAGTTCTTCGCAGTGGCGATCCGCCTACCGCCAAGTCGTACATTTTATGGATACGCTATACAACAAAGGGCGGTTGGTTCACGCGGACTTGTCGGAGTACAATATTCTATGGCACAATGACCATTGCTGGTTTATAGACGTTTCTCAATCTATAGAACCCGATCATCCTAGCGGCCTACAATTCCTCTTAAGGGATTGCGGCAACATATCGTCATTCTTTAAGAAAAGGGGTGTTGCCGGAGTGAAGTCAGCCGAGGAGCTGTTTGAAACGATAACGGGATTACAGGGGCGCGAGTTGGACATCCGAGAACGCCTACACTGCAAAGGACCATCAGCTCGCCAGATAGACCAACTGCGGGAAGAGAGCGAAGAAGGTTTACCTTCTAACTTACCGCAGCAGTATCCGTTTGACTTTGCGTGGGATGAGAGCCAGTTGGACAAAAGACCACCTCAGTCGTCAAAAAATATTGATTTTAATATACAGCACGATGGCCTCCGAGATGATTTTGAAGAAATGTGGAAAAAAAGCAAAGAAGAAAAGAAGGAAGAGTAACCCATTATATCTCGCTTTATTTACAAAAAAAATATATTAAAACTATGTATTGGATATGTATGAATGTACATTTATGTAAATTTGAAATGTATTGTTTCAACTTAATTGAATCGTAGACTCTTAAACACGATGTTTGTAAATAAATAATGTATTATTCAAAGTTTTCTCTTGAAAAAGAAGTTTAATTTATTAAACAGATTATTATGAATTTACAATAAAAATAGCATTACAAAAAATATTACATAAATACTTTTTGTTATGTTTAAAACAAAAATTCCATTTGTGTTTTACTTGTATGTATGCTTTTTTTGTCATTTTTAGGTGATCAGGTTGTGGAAGAGGATCATACCATTGGTTCGTTAATAGTTGTGGAAGATTATTTATAGACACAGCGCTGTTTATTTTGTAAAATCAACATGAACTGCTATAGAATGAACATCTTTTTTGTGAAATTAAATTTTTTTTTGTTAATATTTTGTCTTCTATATAGGAAATGCATATATATATTTTATGGATTTTTTAATTGAAAATTTGTTTTCTCCAATGGTAATTTCGTATTTACATGCCCTGAACATTATTATTTGAGAAAATTGTGAAATCTAGATGCATAATTACAAACCTTCCACACACATTTTGATTGTTAGTATTCAGTTTACTAATAGAAAAAAAATTTGAGATAAAAAAAGCAATCATGGAGTGCAGCATCTTAGAATATTTTCACAACAAACAGATAGATGTACGGATTTTTTTTTGATAATATTGTTATGGTGCAATAATTCCAACTACTTGAACTTGAACCTATGACCCCAAGCGCCCACTAAAGGCAGGGCAAGGGTGTAAGCAGGGAATGTTTATATTATTATTACACTCAACCCTTATGAAAGCTAGACAAAGGGGTCTGTACACACTTGTCCTTGTACTGTCCTAATCCGAGTTATTATTACCGATACCCGAGCCCTGTAATAATATAATTATATACATCCTGAATAAGAAATTTTTATATGGTAAACTTTTTTACTGTAATTTTACAACTTGGCAAAATGGAAGTTTTGACTGTATGTAGATTTTTTTAAATATTACCTACCTAAATGTAGGAGCACAAAGTGATAGACTGGAGACATTTAGTTAAATAATCTCTTAAGAAATTTTAAGTATTATAAAATGATAGTGACAATGTTGTGACATTACAATAAAATGCCTGAGACAATCAGAATGATTCTATTCATTCTATTTGGAAGAAAATAACGCTACCAAATGAGAATACAGCAGCAATGCCTTCGCCCTAAGCTCATCAGCTTATGTAATTTGAGGATATGTGTCCCATATGATATAGATTACTCCCCTCCTTTCAAATCTGGAGCGCAGGATTGATTACTTGGCTTTCATATAGCTAACGATCAAGTGAACACCCCGTCGAATCGATGCGGTGCATTTTTGGTGTGAATTGGGGTAAATTTTTTTAAATTCATTTTGCAACTTAACCGTTTAAATTAATTTTGAAGTTTAAAATCAAAGCATCGAATAATGCATCCAAAAATACGTTTTATATTAGTAATACGTATACTAGTTTAGTACTTGGCCTTTTTAGTTAGGTACGTATTTTTACATAAATAAGTACCTACTTTTGCGTTCGTATATTGACATAGTAGATGAAAAAAGATTATATTCCTTTTCTACTTTTCCGGTCAAAATTATCTATGGCATTTCACTTTAATTTTTGTTTTCGTGATCTGTTTCGCGAGACGGCGTTTTTCTCGTTTCGGTTTTACGTGACTGTGATATCCTAAAACAATTCTAAATTGGTGTACCAAAGTGTTCCTTATAATTTATTATTCAGCGATGTCCAATTCCCCGTCTAGCCCGAGTTTACTGAACAATCTAAGACAATACCGTTTTCAGAAGGCTCCTAGTTTGGCCGCCGCTAACAACGGAACTTCGGGAATAAATGGATTATCCAACACTTCTGCTTGTAAGTTGTTGGCCATAATCTAAATAGTATTCGAAAGGTTTTTGTTAAACACGTGTTTTTGACATTAGTAACTGCCGTACTATATAATATCGTTTTATACTCGTAGAGATAAATACGGAGGGATCTCAGCTGATTGCTCGACCAGTCTGTTCGCGATCTCGTTATTCACGTTCGCTTGTGCAAGTTGTCGCAGGCATGTGGAATACTCTTGCCGGTATTGAAATCATCATATTAAATATTATTTTCTTTTTCAGTTTTGAATGCTTTTTATATTGATTTATTTTCTGCATTTATAGTATGATTGAGGGCATTCGAACAGCAATCTCTCCTGTCATTACATCGTTGGTTGAAAATATTTTTGCTTGATATAACTGTAAATCGTTATATTTTTGTGTAAATCCTTAAAAATATTGTGGTTTGAATTCTTTATTAAATTAAAGAAACAAAATTACTGAGATTTACACTTGAATGTGGGAAAATTCATGGTTATGATGTATTGTTTTAGTGTCAATTCATGGAGTTCATTCTTCACTCAATTGGTGTATTTGTATTTTTTCTCCAATTTTGCGAATTCTTGGTGTAGTCTACAATAAAACATGATAAAAACCAGGAGTATTTAATAAAAATATGTAGATGATAAATGTACATATGTAATTGAAGAAGATTAAGAAATGGTATCTAAATAGTGTGGTCATAAATTATTTTATCTTTTTCTCCTTCTTAACTTCTTTCGCCATCCAAATGGTGCATAGGGCACTGCGCCTGTTTCACGCGGTGTTTTGTTTTCATTTTATCTATGAAAGCAAGATATCAAGTGAGCGCTCTAAATTCTTGAATTTAGGAATGGAACATATTAGATATGACAAACGTGGAGGAGTTCAGGGTCAAAAGACATTACTGCTTTATGGGAAAGAAAATGAAGAAGAAATGCTAGGAAAAATAAAAAAGCAGTAGTTGCATACCCGTACTTGTGCTTGCTTGTAATTATTGACACCTTAACAGCTCGGCTGTCCAAACTCAAAACACAGTAAGGGACTTTTTTTTGGAGTATGTTTTTTTTGCATTTTTGGACGAAGTTGATTCTGCTTAGCCCAAAAATGCAAAAAAAACGTACTACAAAAAAATGCCCCTTACTGTGTTTTAAGTTTGGACAGCCGAGCTGATCCCGCATAAATTTGACCCAAGCATTAAGGACTTGTGTTATCGCGAATTTATAAGAAGTCGTAAAGTAAATTCATATTTGTAACTCAAGGCCATCTATTGAATAAAGCAAAATATTTATATCCCAAAGATATAAAAACAATTAAAAATTAAATTAAATTAATTAAAAACAAATTACCCAAATGCAACACAAAACAGTACCAACAAAATTACATATACTTAGGAATAAACAATTTCAACAGCCTTCCTTTAGAAATTAAAAATATAAAAGCACAAAAACTCTAAAAAAGAAACTTAACGATCACTATAAACATATGTAGACTGTACAATAAAAAACAAGATAACTCTCTCGCACCTCATAAACATATCGCTCACTCCTTTCAACAACGTCATATATCAAAAATCGTCATATTTCAGTTGTGCATGTTTTCGGAATGCCCAGAAAATGTACTACATCCCAGCCTAAGCGGTATATTTTTAACTTAATATATACCCGCTACAGGGCAGTTCCCATGTTCCCCTGTAATAATTTTTTAAATGTACATGTCACTAATAAAATTAAAATGTCCCTCTCCAAGCACAAGAGCTCAGTCTCTTTTTCGGAGAGTTTCAGCGGAACTAAAATTATAAGATTGTATTAAGTACAAATTATATTAAATTGTATAATTTTTTTAATCATATTTTTTAAAAAAATATTTGAAAATAAACTCATTGCAATTTGTCCGGGACTGGTCTTTAACTTTCTGAAAGGTTTGCACCAAAAAAAAACAGTTTATTTTAAATTTTTGCAAATTGGTTATGTCCATTTTTTCACCTATGAGTATAGCAAACATAATGTCTGCGTATAGTCATTCAATCTGACAAGATTGTTCATTGATCGAGATACGATATTGTTCATTTAAAAAATATCAAATATACTTTTTAGAAACGTCGATTAATTTCTTCAGCTGGATGTTAGATCTTGCCCAATTTTCTTTAGAATACCGTAGAACATTGAACATTGATGTGTTAGTTGAGCCCAGTATAAAGCAATGATTGAAATCTGTATTTGGTCTACAATAATGAGCGTATGGTGACAATAAGTGTCACCTGTCAGGGAAACAATGAATCATGTCGATACGTTCATTATTGTAGACCAAATACAGATCTAATTTTTTTTGTACTGGGCTCAAGTAACACATCAAAGTTCAAGTAGCCCCGTTCTACGGTACATTATTGGATTATTGTTTTGTTTTTTACAATATATATTGAAAAAAAATTTTTTTTATTTTTTTTAACTCCTAACTTTTCAATAATTCTTCTTTTCAAAGCGATTTTATTTCGAAGATTTTTTGTTTTCAATACAAAAATGTTTTTTTTTTAAAAATAAACGATTACTTCAAATGTTACCTGGGGTTAAAGAAAATTGTATAATTTAATAAATACTAAGCCTTACATTGTTGCAATAATTTTTTTTATTTGAAAAAATTTTGCCAAACCTTTTTTTCTTCAAATAAAATAAACATCAGAAAATCTTTGCGTGGGTTCATCATTAGGTATTTTTGTAGCATCATCGTCTGCGGGCGCGGCGCAGGTGCGCGGGCCGACCACGTACAAGAGGATCCGTCTCATGGACTCGGAGTCAGAGAATGAGACTTCTCCGGTGAAGAAGATCCCCGCCGTGGCCGTGACGATAGACAAACCCGTGCAGGACCGGCGGATGCAAAACATGATCCTCATGTTCCCCGATATCAGTTCTATGGTAATTTACAATATTGATATTATTAATATTATACGGCTGTGAAACATGGCACCTTTTTAAGGCCCAGAGCAGCCGTGCACTTAACTTTGAGAATAGGTGTCTGCGAAGAATTTTAGGCATGCAGCAGTTTAACTTTGTTAGGAATGAAGAGATAAGGCATAGGACGCAGCAAATCTTAGTCACAACTCTCATCAAGAAAAGGCGATTCAATTGGCTTGGCCATGTACTTCGCATGCCCCCGAAAGCCGCCATCAAGCTTGCCTCTTTTACAAGGCATCAGTTTTCGTCTGAACTTCGAGACGCGGACCTAACTTGGAAGGATGGAAGGCATCTGGCGGCTGACAGAAAAGCCTGGAGACAGTTTGTGGACTCCACATGCTCCAAATAGGGAGCAGATATGGTTTAATAATATTATTATTATTACATTAGACACTGGATTATTCACCCTTTAGATAAGATGTCAATATTATAGTTGTCTGAAATCGATATGAATAATAATAATAATTTTGTATAATTAATATAGCGTCATTTTCGTAAAATACTACCTCAAGGGAGCTTATAAAATGTGGATTATGATATGAAAATGATAATGATAGATAAAAAAAATATATTAAAGAAAAACATTGTCAATATGGTGAGTCTGAAGGGGAAAAGTGGAGCCGCCGTATTATGGGGCCCTCTTCTCGGTCTTCTTGGGCTGGAGCATGGCAAACATCTATCGTTCCTCTTTTATATGAAAGAAGGTGGCTGATACTGTTTTGTTATTTTAAACTCATGAATATTTATATATAAAATTGCGATAATTAAACACTGCGTACAAAAATAGCAGTCATTAGTGTAAGGAAGTATGTCAAAAAAGTGCAAAAAGGACAGAGTATTTCTATACGGAATATTACATTGTCATTTATATATGTGTAAAATATACTACGCTTAGCGCGCCATTTTGCTGGCACGTATTACCCAAGCTATTATGGGTATACTTTTTTTTCTAAACCCACCATCCACCCGCAGCGGTTATAAAGTCCTGGGGGACTCTTTGTCAGCTAAAGGAATAATTTTAATTTATTCTTAAGGAATAAAAACTCTATGCAGATTAATGAGGGGGGATGATGTATGGACAAAGGCCGACACTTTGTCCTCACCCCTCAGGATCCCTATGCCTATTCAAAAAGAAAAAATACAGCATGAATTACATGAAATTATAGTAACTTTAAACATAAAGAGTAAATCCACTCACGAGTAGGCATAGGCTATGAAACTTAAAAAGTTAAAGCCTGAGTAGGGTCATGATAAGCGGTGTTGCGTAAGCCGTAGCTAGATTTCAGAGTCACTTGGATGTTAGGTAATTAAAAAAAAAAAGTAAAGAGAGAAAATAGTATTTACAAAACTTATACATAAGACAATGACTTAAAACTAAAGTAACTTATTCCGATACATAAAGTCACAATAGACCTCACATGGTCGCGGTGACATAAGGGATGCAAGATCCCGTGACCCCCAAGGAAAAAAAAAAACTTATTCCGATGTCATTTGAAAAATAACTGTATTCCGAAGTCATTTAAAATGTGTTTTTTTTTAGATAGTGAAATCAATCCTGATAAAACACAACTGGAATGAGGAGCGAGCCCGCGATGAACTCCTCTCCATGGATCCCGAGGAGGCGGAGATCAGCAAGAGTGTGAACAATCACAACAACCTCAACTTCCAGAACGAGTACATCAACATTATCAGGAACACCAATGCGCAGATCAACAACAGGATAAACGCCGCCATCCGATACACCAATGTCAAGAAAAAGCCGTCCAAGCGAAGAGGCAGCGACGCCGGCTCCGACAGCGACTTTGATTCCCGCGGAAAAGACGATAGGGTGTTTGACAGGTTAGTCCAATTGGATTAATTTTAAAATCTATTTTGTAAAATGACCTTATGTTGGCAGCACTTAACGGAATACTGCATGCATCCCAACACGAATTGCGTAAATGTGAAACATGAAATTAGGAGAAGGATAAAAATTATAGTAAATGCTGCTATTATCGTTAGATGTATAGAAAATCCTTAAGTATCAACAAATATTATGAACAGAGAAATTAGATAATGATGTAAGGCTAAAGTATAGTTCAAAAGATTCTTTATTCTGTGGAGCAAGTGGATAACAATTAATAATGTTTAAAAACATGCATAAATAACTACTACTACTACTACTACTGACCCTTATCTACACCCAGTGGTGTATAGGGCACTGCATTAAATTGATACAATGTTCATTTCATTGTTTATTTTATGAAGGCAAGGTGATCAATCATGCGCTTCAGGTACCAGTCCAGGGTAATATTGAATAAATATTAGAGTGAAAAAACACTTATATTTATTTTACCCCTCCTGGGAATCTATTCTTGCCCCCTTCCACATATCTCTCTGTACTTAGTTCCGAGTAGTAAGTACATGCGAGATACATATGTAGCAAATGCCAAATTACTGTTAGGTATAGTTTTTTTTCTCTTTTTTTTGCATTTTGTTATTTCGATATCATATAAAAGAGTGTTTTAGGTAAGGTAGTTCAGCGTATTATCCGTTCCGATAAATAAGTAAAAGTACTTAATAATAATTTTTAAATATTGCTACAGTGTCTTTACAATAGTTTTATGATTTTCAGTGACGATGACTCGGAAACTGAGATAACAAATGATTTATTGGGAGATAAGAAGAAAGTATTTGAGTTTTTGAACACCGCCAAGGAAGGAGAACTCCAGCAGTTGCAAGGATGCTCCAAGAAAAAGGCCGAAGTTATTATGTCCATTAGACCCTTCAAGGCGTGGGTAGACTTGGTATGTTCTTTATATTTTACACATATTGTAAAAGGATGATCTCCAAAATATACAACTTGTTAGTGCAAGAATCTTCCGAAAAACCGATCCAAAATATGTAACTTTGTAGTACAAAAATATCTTAACAAACAGACCCAATATGATGGTGCAAAATCGAGTTTTTTTTTAAATCCTTACTCACACCCCAATGGTGCATAGGACACTGCATCATATAAACGCAGTGTTATCTTTTTCGTTAACACATGAAGGAAAGGTGATCAGCCCTCCGTTTCAAGTACCAGCCCAGGGTAGTATTGAATAAATATTAAAGTGAAAAAAATCACTTATATTTATTTGACCCCCCCCCTCTGGGAATGGAACCTGGGACCTCCAGAACGGTAGCCGATCATGCTGACCATTATACTACGGAGGCGGACATACAATAAAAATTGTGATATTTTCGACTGCATTATTTTACAATTTAATTTATCTCTGTCTTTCTTTACCACTATCTGTTTTTACTCTAAATATAGAAAACTATGTAAAGTTTGTACACCAAAATATTTATTTTCAATTCACTCCTAGGTGGAGAAGTTCAAAGAGAACAAACATCTGAACACGGACATCTTGAACGCCACCCAGGAGTTGCTGGTCACCAGAAACAACATCCAGAAGCTGATGAAGAAGTGCACAAGTCTCGCCACCCAGCTGGAGACGGCTGTTGCGGCAGGAGCGGGAGTCAAAAAGCAACCGGACATTCTTGAACCTAAGTATGTTGTCTTATTATATATGTTACGTGATATGGTAAGGGACATGTTTGGATAGTGTTGACCTTCCATTTACGAATCCGTGTTGTTCAGAACACGCGGTTATGTCCGCTTATCTAAGAGAATTCAAAATCCAAAATTTCCAGATTTCTTTCTAGTATCATTTATGCAATTATTAATTGTTTTAAAAATATTTTGTATTGTATTAAATCTATTGTATGATAGTGATGATAACTATTAGGAATAATTTTTATTAGTGTATTTTTAATTGTTCTTGTATATATCTTTATTAATTTTATTAAAGGCATAAGCCGTAAATAAAATTTAAATAATATAATTATGCATATAAGACTGTCTCGGTACCGCAAGTGTGTCAGTATCCTTATTTATAGATTTGGCGTTTAATTTAATTTATATATTAAATGTTAAAATTAAACACTGATTTTTTAAATCTACTAAATTGTATTTTATTGTTAAAAAATACATCAAAATAAATATTGTGACAGTTGTTTCACCTTGTTATGGCATTTTGTGGCAATTGTTTCACCTTGTTATGGCATTTTGGGACAATTGTTTCACCTTCTTATGGCATTTTGTGACAATTGTTTCACCTTATGGCATTTCCAAATTAATGTTTGGATTGGTTTGAATGTTTCCAGTCTGAAGCTGGCCGCGTACCAGCTGGTGGGCCTGAACTGGCTGGCCGTGCTCCACGCGCAGAAGGTAAACGGCATCCTGGCGGACGAGATGGGGCTGGGCAAGACGGTGCAGGTCATCGCCTTCCTGGCGCACCTCAAGGAAACCAAGCAGGTCCAGGGAACCCACCTCATTGTCGTGCCCTCATCCACATTAGGTATGCACGCATGCATTAGTTTTGGAACTGTATCCATAGCTTGTACAACTACTAATATGTACCCATACCTTTCCTACCTATTATTTCTACTCTATCCTGATCCTCTTCTTCTCCGTCTTATTCCTCATTGCTGAGGGTTGTGACCCTTGCAGAAGCAATGACTTTTCTCCAGTTATCCCTTGACTGCGCTGCCTGAGGTGCCTGCTGCTGCCTTAATTTGATCGGTCCATCGTGGGGGGGATCTTCCTCTCCCTCTCTTTCCCTCCAGGCTACCGATCACAACTAGTCGTTCCAGGCTATCCTTGTTGCCACACGCAACGTGTCCAAAGATCTGGAGAATCCGTTGGGTACAGATTTTGGCCAGAGTCAATCAGATCATCCTGATCCTATTTCCTATCAAATTCCACTCCTAGATCCAATCATATGGAGCACCATGCCTTCAATGATCAAGTGAACACCGTGTTAATCCAATGCAGTTCTCTATGCAACATTATGTGCAGATCGAGATTGATAAAACAAACATCTTGTATGATTTACTAACAATTTTTTTTATCAGAAATGGGATTATTCACCCTACGGATATCGCTCACTCCTTTCAAGAATGTCATAAATCAAAAAACTTGATTTTTCAGGAGAACGTTTTTAAAATTTAAAAATATAAAACTATTTTAAAAATAAATACCAAGTCATTGAACTTTTTACTGTGCAACAGATCTTTTTAGGTAAAACCTGAAGGCTGTTTCTCCATATGAAAAATATTTATTATATTTAAAAAAATAATTAAACAATACCTATTCTTCAAAATGCAAAAACAACACTTTCTGCCCTGTAACGGGTAAATATTAAGTTAAAAATATGCCTCTTTTACTGGGATATAGTACATATATTGGGCATTCCGAAAACACGCACAACTGATAATTGTCGATTTTTGATTTATGACGTTCTTGAAAGGAGTGACCGATATGTCAATGTTATAGGTGACCCAACTTGAGATGAAACGTCTATAGTTTTTTTTTTTTTTAAATATATGAAAGAAGTTGAAGTCTGAGTTCCCAGGGCTTACGACCTGGTATTTGCCTGGTTTAAGTGATAACTCTGCTCGCTTTATACATTTGTGTAATGTTCACCATTCTGCCCATACATGTCTCGACATGAATTTAAGATGCGGAGTGAATCAGTATTCGCGCCCGTTACAAGTTGCGTAATTGGACAGCGGACCGCCCGGTTAACAGGTTGATTTCTAATTGCTCGGATATAATAATTTTTCTAGCTTTGCTCTCAATATGTAATGGAATTGGTTTATTTGAGAGATGAATTTCATGGTTATTTTCGTTTAAGTGGTTGGTCGTATATTGACTTACATATTTATTTTATCATAGATAATTGGAACCAAGAGTTTGCGCGCTGGTGTCCTTCATTAAGGGTGAGCGTATACTATGGTAACCAGGATGAGAGAAGGTCTCTGCGAGTGGACTGGGCTAGAGGGGGGCTCAGTGAAATAGATGTCGTACTTACTACGTAAGTGTTTATTTCCATTCAATTTATTGTTCAAACTAAAATAAAATAATAAAATATGTTTAAAATAAAAACAAACAACTAATTTGTTTACAACATTTTGAGTGTGTCCTTGAATACTTGTTCACAAAATCTGGATTTTCTCCAATTACAGGAGCTATTTTCATATTATTTTTTGACATCTCATCAAAGATGACAAAGAATATGAAAGCCTGGGCATTTATGGGGCTGACGACCGTCATAGGCTGGTTTAAGTGATCACTTTACACACATGTGTAATGTTTGATGAGATATCAAAAAATAATAACTAATTTATTGTTAAAAATATATATGTAAATATTCATGATATAAAATACATACACAAGAATATTTCCGCTCATTTTCAATCAAAATACATAATTTCATTAATTTATTTGGCAGTCTGTGATAAAATCTATCCATTTTTTATTTGAGTTTTACTTAGTAAATACCACTATTTACTTTATTAATTCGGCAGTCACTTTGTGATAAAATCTATCCATTTTAATTAATGTATTACTTAGTAAATATTACTTTTTCTTAAAATCTACTGTGATACGTGTTTCGATGCATTCCGCATTATTTTCAAACACCATAATTGTTTGAAAATGATGCGGAATGCACCGAAACACGTTTCACAGTAGATTTTAAGAAAAAGTGGCACATATTTACTAAGTAAAACATTAATTAAAAACCATTATTTACGTTTTGTTTTGTCTATGTTTCCACTGTTAAAAAATAAAAATAAGAAACAGCTCCTACCCCCCATTAACCTTCAACATCCCAAGGACACAACCCTAAAATTTAGATTTAGCTTCACATACAGTATTTGAAAATGATACAGAATCCATCAAAACACATGTCACAATAGCTTTCAAGAAATTATGGTGTATACTAAGTAAAAAATAAATTTGAAATATATATAATCATAGATTTTTATCATGAAATTGAATTACATCTGTAGATGTAAACCATAGCTAATTGCTTATTAAAAATCATTACAGATTCTAGTGGCATCTTTTTTCTCTTTTTCATGTTATTTTTACTTGAATAACATTTTTATTTTTCAGCTATAATTTAGTTAGCAGCACTCCGGAAGAGCGTAAAATGTTCCGTGTCACGCCGATGCACTACGTTGTATTTGACGAGGCTCACATGTTGAAAAATATGTCAACACAGAGATATGAAAACTTAATACGTATCAAAGTGAGTAGTATGGATTTCTAGTTCTAGGATAACAAATAAACTCGTAGGCTCACTACAAGTAATCAATTGCATTATTTCAATTTATGCTATTGGATGATTTCAAAATATGACCTGCATCGGTAAGATTTGGCATGAGGTCTTACGGATTGACTGCCATATCCATACAAACATACGTGATACGTCCACTATATTATTGCCCGAACGCAACAAGCTATATCCTGTATGTTTGGGTACAAAAAACTATACCCGTAACCACGGAAACATTTGTGATACGTCAAATTGTTCCTACTCGCCCTAGGCATACAAATACGGAATACGGTGCGTTTAGTATTTTAAGGACAATATCGCTGGCTACCTCATTGCAGAATATTTTGAGAATATGTTGATTGGTGTATTACATTCAATACAAAATATATTTGTAAAAATGTTCAATAAAACATTATTACTAGAAATTATCCAGCACCATCTTATGTTAAAAACCAAAAGATATAAAATGGGTCTATTGAGTAAAAAAATTGTCTGGTGCATTTCAAATAAGTGATGTTATCAATAAATCTTTTTTTTTATCCAATTTTTTTTACCTACTTTTTGTGTAAAAGTTAGGGCGGTAAAAATGTTTATTTCTGTTTGTAGGCCGCACACAGAATTCTCCTGACGGGAACACCTCTCCAGAACAATCTCCTAGAATTAATGTCCCTGTTATGTTTTGTGATGCCGCATTTATTTGCCAACAACCAAGAAGACCTCAAAAGTTTATTCCAAAAGAATGTTGTGAGTATTTATGAATCATTCCAATTTATTATTATGTAATAGATTTATATTATTATGTATTTATCAGACAAGATATCGCTCACTCCTTTCAACAAACCTCAATTTTCAGTTGTGCATGTTTTCGGAATGCCCAGAAAATGTACTACATATATCCCAGCAAAAGCGTCATATTTTAAACTTAATATTTACCCGCTACAGGGCAGAAAGTGTTGTTTTTTTGGAAGAAAATGTATTGTTTAATTATTTTTTTAAATACACTAAATATTTTTAAAATGGAGAAAAAATATTCAGGTTTTACCTAAAAAGTTCTGTTGCACAATAAAAAGTTCAATAAGTGGCTTGATATTTATTTTTAATACATTTTATTATATGTTTAAACTTTTGAAACGATCTCCTGAAAAATCAAGTTTTTTGATTTATGACGTTGTTGAAAGGAGTGAGCGATATGTCACTGCTGTTATTCGACTGATGGCGCCACAATCATCTATACTTCCATATCTTGACCGTTACCTACATAAAGGCAAGGTGGTCCTGCGCTTCAGGGACCAACCGGTCCAGGATAATGTTAAATAAATATTAGAGTAGGAAATCATTAATATTTATTTTTACCCGGGACGGTAGCTAAACATGCTAACCATTACACCACAGAGGCGGTGATTGGGTATCTAGTAATAAATTTAATGGCCTAACAAAAAGTAAGTAAGCACTGGAGGCACTATCCAAATGGTTATTTCCAGAAAGCGACTAAGAAGGCCTCGGAGAAGCAGGAGGAGGATGAGGACATCCCGGCGTTTGAGCGCTCGCAGATCCTGCAGGCCAAGCGGATCATGAAGCCGTTCCTGCTGCGGAGGCTCAAGCGGGACGTGCTCAAGGACCTGCCCACCAAGCACGACCACCTGGTGCGCTGCTCCATGCTGCCCGCCCAGCAGACCAGCTACAAGCAGCTCATCCAGTCCTTCTCCGCGTCCAACGGGCAGGTACAGCCACTTTTCAAATATATTCATTTTTTTTATAAGAAAGAGAAATATTTGGGTTTTTATTATTTACACAAATATTTCAACCTCATACTATTTCTGTGAGCCTAAGCGGCTCATTATTAGAAATAGGTATTAAATTGTGGTGGGAGTGGGTTCGAACTGAGAAACTCTGACTTAAGAGTCCACGACACTAACCACGGGACCACAACCCGACACAAAAATATTATTATTTATTTATTTTCTTTTATTTATGGCTTATGAAAGTGGGCAGATCTGAAATTGATTGCATCATTTAGTCATGTCGTATTTGATTGCATAAAAAAAAATCTTACACTATAATTTTTAAATAAATTTTGTAAAATATACCTTCAGCACGGGAAAACTCAATGAGGAAACATCATTGTAACTTGTTATTTGTAATTGTGTTTATGATTAAATAAATCCATTCTTCAAACCCTTATCCACACCCGATGGTGCATAGGGCACTGCATCGTAGCAACGCAATTTTATCTTAATCGTGAAGGCAACATGATCGTGAAGGACACATGAAGAAAAGGTGATTAGCCCTCCGCTTCAGGTACCAGGGTAATATTGACTAAATAATATAGTGAAAAAATCGTTTTTTTTTTATTTGACATACACACTTGACTACATACATTGAAAAATGTGAAAATTGTATGAAAAAATAATACTTGAATAAAATAAGAAAATATGAAACGCATCCAAAATTTGCCCTATAATATGTTGAAGATTTGTGACATATGTATCAGGGTAGTGTTATTTTTTCAAAATTAATGTATGACTTAGTAAATACCACTTTTTCTTAAAATCTACTGTGACACGTGTAGAAAAAGTGGTATTTACTAAGTAATACATTAATTAAAAATGGATAAATTTTACCACAAAGTGACTGGCGAATCAATTAATGAAATAAGTGTTATTTTATTGTTGTTTTAAAAAAGTGTCGCCTTTCTGATGCCTGCATCCTAACAGCGCTGCTCAATGGATGAGAGTAGTGGCACTCCTAGCTGTTGATAACCCCCCGATGTTTGTGCGCAGATTCTGGCTACAAACGAGAACAGCGGCATGTCCATGATGATGGACATGCGGAAGCTCGCCAACCACCCGCTGCTGCTGCGCTGCTTCTACGACGAGACCCGGCTGAAGCGCATGGCCGACTACCTGGCGGCCGACTCCTTCTACAAGGACAGCAACCCCGTCTACATCCTGCAGGACCTGCTCTGCATGTCCGACTTCCAGATCCACCAGCTCACCTTCGACTACAAGGTACTAACACTGTATTTGCTGTAGGACTTATAGAACTAATATTGGCTTCTTTTCCCCCATGCCAAAAATGCTCAGAGAATATAACGGAGTTTCAAAAGACAGCTCGCTAGATGTGTTTCTACAGCGAAGACAGCTATACAAAAAATGTATTATCTCCTTACTCCTCGATAGATGTAACTAACTTGCCGGCAATGCCTTGTCTCTCTGGACCATGTCTTATGTATATAATTATAGTTTATTATTTGTTAATTGGTTTACAATTAAAAAATTGAATTAAAAATAGGGTCTGAGATACTTTAACTCTCACACGTTAGCAGTGTCCAAGTTTCTTATGTATTTTTTTTAGTATTATATGATGTCAAGAGACTTCTTAGTTGTCATTAATCCACATTGAATGGCGCAAAGAGCACTTAATTCAACAATGTCCTGGGTTTGATTCCCAGTTTGTATCAAGCATCTTTTCACTATTCTATATATACTATATGTCCGCCTTCGTGGTGTAATGGTTAGCGTGTTTAGCTACCGTTCTGGAAGTCCCGGGTTCGATTCCCAGGGGTAGGATGAAAATTAGTGAATTTACATTCTAATATTTATATAATATTCCCCTGGACTGAAGCGCAGGAGTGATAAACTTAATATTTACCCGCTACAGGGCAGAAAGTGTTGTTTTTGCATTTTGAAGAAAAGGTCTTGTTTTATTTTTTTTTTTAAATATACTTTATATTTTTCAAATGGAGAAAAAACAATCAGGTTTTACCCAAAAAGATGTGTTACTCAGTAAAATTTCAATAAGTGGCTTGATATTTATTTTAAATACATTTTATTATATTTGTAAACTTAAAACAATCTCCTAAAAATCAAGTTTTTTGAATTATGACGTTCTTGAAAGGAGTGAGCGATATCGTCAAATCTTAATTCATGTACACTAATGGATCACTTTTTCTTGATTTTTACACATTTTCATCAATAATATACCTCTATTGGCCATTTGACTTCGAATTTGGTCACTTTGTTTCTCTAGAAACATTTAAATGTCAAATGTTTCATACAGAACTTTAACTAACTTCATGGCGTTGAAAATTGTTACAACAAGCAATAATGTCCAACTGCCACTTGGTCACTTTTGCTTGTAAAGAAAAAAAACATCAATGCAGTTAGTCATTTTTAACAAGTCAAAATATTATACTTCCAAGTTTAAAATCGCTCTGGGATTTTTTCAGGGTAGTATTAAGCTAGTAAGATGTCAAATAGTTAATAATCACGTTATTGTAAAAACTACACTTGGTCACTTTCTCCTGTATGACTACGATATATACATTACAAATAAGGATTGCATAACATTTGAGCATTTTGCTTGTATTGTAGGGTTTTGTATTGAACGGTTTGGTAATTTGTCCACAGAGCATAGTGAACATGAAGGTCCCCGACGAGCTGATAGTCCGCTCGGGCAAGTTCGCCAAGCTGGACGAGATGCTGCCCAAGCTCAAAGGCGAGGGCCACCGCGTGCTCATCTTCAGCCAGTTCACCATGATGCTGGACATCCTGGAGCCGTACCTGAAGATACGCGGACACCACTACCTCCGCCTGGACGGCTCCACTGCCGTCACGCTGAGGTACAAAAAAAATTATCGGCATCATAAAAGTCTAGCACGTATTGTAATTGAGTTTGTGATTTTTCGTTTATAAGTTCACTAACTTTTCCGAGAGAACAATAATTGTTGAGGTCCTCACCAAAATGTTGCATTTCCATTGTAAATTATTTTAAGTTATCAGGAATTCTAACTTGTAGAATTGTTATGCTTTGGTGCGATTGAATGATTTCATATTGTTTTTTGACATCTCATCAAAGATGAAGAAGAATACAGAAGTCTGGGCATTTACGGGGCTGACGACCGTCATAGGCTGGTTTAAGTGATCACTTTACACACGTGTAACATTCACCAATTATACCCATCATTGACAACCACACTACTCAAATTCTTGGAAGTTCTATACAGTAGAATCGCGATATAACGAAATCCAAGGGAACAAAAAATATTAATTCGTAATTACGAATTCCCACATATAACGAATTTTTTTAAATCATACTTAGTATGTATATGTTGCGCGCCGTTGCAAAAAATGTTGCGCGGCTTTTCAAAAAGATCGCAAGTTCTGCAAACAAAGGAGAAGGGGGCCATAGGGAACTGAATATCTACATATTTTCACTAGTTTTCTTATTAACCTTACGGTGATAAAAGTGCCGCGGGAATCGATGATACTCGTATGTATTTTGTACACAATATGAGAATGTGATTTTAAAACAGGAAAAACGTAAATATTCATAGTTGCTTTTACTGGCCATATTTAAAGTTGAAATATAACAATTTTGTAATGTTGGGTCTGGTAAATATGCATCTGAAAATGAGAATAATAACATCAAATATAATAATAATAATATCACAAGTAGCCGCCAAAGCCGAGAACGAGAACGGCTTGCGCGCTACTGACGGCCAGTGTTGTCAGACGTCAAAGAGTAGTTTTCGATATTGAGATTGCGAAATTACGAAATTGCGAAATTACGAGACGGCGAAAAAATTTTTTTTTCCAAAATTTACGCGATGAATTTTTTTTCGCCGTCGCTAAAAATTTCCTAAAATCCGTTAAAATTCCGTTATAATCCTTCAAATTCCGTTTGATCTCTTTATTCCTTCAAAATCCGTATAAAACGGACAAATTCGTATTTGTCCAAATTGTCCGTCATATTTAATATTCCTAGTTGCTTTTATTGGCCATATTTAAAGTTTAAATAAAACAATTTTGTAATGTTGGGTCTGGTAAATGTTATTCATAATGTCATTCATTTGCAGCGACGGAAATAAATAATTTGTAAAAAAATCGGGAATCAAATCCTAACATAAAATCGTAAAAATACACAAACGTTTCTGTGTTTGCGCGTGTGGCGTGCTTTGTAAGTATGCGTGCATGTCGTGCGTCGTAACACGTTACTCCGCTAGTCCAATAGTGTGCAGATTGTCTTACCCGACACTACGCCCCACTTAGGGCGCTTGTCCACTGCCCGAAATTCCGTGTAATTTTACTGTCCGGCACGTCAGTTAGCGTTTTAAAATGACGATTGGCTTGGATTGGCTTGTGCTTTTGTCCATATTTCTTCGGATCGGAGCTCTTGATCGGTGCGTGAACACGTTGCGCGTAAATTCGATCCTAAAATCGTCGTTTTAAAACGCAAACTGACGTGTCGGACGGACGGTAAAATTATTCCGTGTAGTGGACAAATGCCCTTACGATGTAGATAAAAGACGGATGCAATTTGAGGATTATTATTGTCAACAGAATCATTTCATTGAGATAAAAAGATGGATTGTAATTTGAGAATTATTATTGTCTACCATTGAGATAAGCAGGTGGACTGATTATGGGAGAGAATATACTTGAGAATTTTTATGGCCTACAGAAATAATTTCATTGAAATAAGAAGAGAGATTATAACTACTTCGCCTACTTTCAAAATCCGCCAGATCCATGTAAGTCGATTTTACAAAAAAAATCCAAATTCTCCGGATAACATTTATGTTTCAAAGATTTGTCTATCTTTATATAAAATATTTTAAAATAGAGAATTTTCCCATTTTTTTGGAAAGTTTTTCAGTACTCAAAAAAAAACACGAGTCACAAATCGATAATGACGTCATCTTAACTTTTGACCTATCTCCGCTCGACGGATATGGGTCAGAAGGCAAGTTTCATGAATATATCGGAATTTGAAATACAACGCTGTTTTTAAGTATTTTTTAGCGGGGTTTTCAAGTATTTAAAAATTTTGAACAATAAAAACCACAATTGGCATTCCGATAGAGTATTTATTTTAAAATCTTATAAAACTGGATCTAGCGGATTTTGAAAGTAGGCGACACAACTAAAGAATTATTATTGCTAAAGTAAATCATTTCACTGACTCATTGACTCTAATTACTAATTACTCAAGCTGATGGGATATTGTATTGAATTACTTTTAAAAATCGCCATAAAACCATCCGCATGGGCGGCGCGGCTTGAATAATTTTATCTTAATATTTTTTATTTCCGCGCGGCGCCGCGGCAGCGCGGCTTTGAAATATTTTTATCATAACATTTTTTATTTGTTATAAATTTACTTAAATGTATTGGCACTTTTTCGTACGGGACAAAAGTGATTTTGTTATACATAATAACGGGATTTCGTTATATAAATGCATTTTTGTATGAAAAATTAGTTTTAGGGAATAAATTTGGTTTTTTTTTTCGATATACGTCATTTTTCGATATATCGCGATTACTTATATCGCGATTCTACTGTATATGTATATATGAACCAATTTTGAAACATTATTCTTGAATCACTAGAATTTCACTAAAGACGTCTATTGGTGAGATGAAAAGAAGCTTTTTATTGAGCATCACATATTCTTTTTCATCTTTGATGACATGTCAAAAACATAATATGAAAATAACTCCTGTAGTTGGAGATAATCCAGATTTTGTGATCAAGTATTTGGACACACTCAAAATGTTGTATATTTCATATTGGTTTAACACTGGATTGGATTGGTCACGTTTTGTCGCAACTTTAATTAAGATTTCGATAGAATACAGTAAACAGAACAGATTTGCATTTAAAGGATTTTTTTGCAATTTTGGAAATGTAACTTTTTGGTGAGGACCTCCACAATTGAAGTCCAACTTTCTCTGGGGAGTGGATTCACCATAATTTAATAAATTTTGACATTCAATCTCTTATATAAATGAATAGTGTTGCCTGAAACATTGTAATTTCTCCATTTATGTATGTTGAAAATTATTATTATTTCACACAGGCAGGACCTCATTGACCAGTATAACGAGGGGTCTGATATCTTCATTTTCCTCCTGTCTACGAAGGCAGGTGGATTGGGAATAAACCTCACGGCTGCCGACACGGTCATTATCCATGACATTGACTTCAACCCCTACAACGATAAGCAAGCAGAAGACAGGTGAGCCTCGTTGATTCATCTACCAATACTTATGTGCGTAGTGAGATAAAGAATGGATATGTCTTATCGCTCACTCCTTTCAAGAACGTCATAAATCAAAAATTGTCAATTTTCAGTTGTGCATGTTTTCGGAATGCCCAGAAAATGTATATATCCCAGCAAAAGAGGCATATTTTTAACTTAATGTTTACCAAGATACTATAGGGCAGAAAGTGTTGTTTTTGGATTTTGAAGAAAAGGTATTGTTTAATATTTTTTTAAAAATAAACTATGTAGTTATTTTTCAAATGGAGAAAAAACCTTCAGGTTTAACCTAAAAGATATGTTGCACAGTAAAAAGTTCAATAAATGGCTTGATATTTATTTTTAATAAATTGTATTATATTTTTAAACTTTAAATACGTTTTCCTGAAAAATCTAGTTTTTTTATTTATGACGTTATTGAAAGAAGTGAGCGTTATGGGCTCCTGGTATTATTTATCAGCAGAAATTGAAACAAAATTTATTTCGTTATTGACAGTTTCCATTGATGAACTTGAAACTGCAGAATCTCATTTTATCATATCATTGTTTTGTGCCTTTATAATAGTTTGATTTTATTTTCAATATTGTAAAAAATCCGATATGGTCAAATTAAAATCACATTTCACGGTCAACGCTTTTGTGATAACAGCACTGGATTATATTTTAGAAATATAAAATACATTTATTTATTGATTTGGCGTTTAATTTGTCCATTCGTTTGATAATTCCCTAACAAGGCGAAACAATCGTCACAATATTAATTTGTTATGTGTTTTTGTTAATAAAATACAACTTAGTAGACTCAAAAAAATCGGTGTTTGATTTAAAATTAATACATAATATAAAATGCAACTGGGGTTTGTATTTTTGTTATTTTGTACAAAACCAGCACAACATCAATGAACATATTAAACGCAGCATGTAAATAAATGTTTTCTTTCTAAGAGAAAAGATAATTTGACAGCTGCTCTTCCTCCATAGATAAAATAATTGAAAACACCAGAGACAAAATAATGAAGAATACCAGAGACAATGACATAGATTGCCTGCAATAAAAATTTACATCGTTTTCAGTCAACGTGCAACATTCACCGACAATCTTATGGATTGTTCCATGTTTGCTGTAGCCATAAGCTCTGCAATTGTAGAAAAGTTCAATAAATTTATGATATAAATATTATTTTCAGGTGTCATCGCATGGGTCAGACGCGTCCAGTCACTATCTACAGGTTTGTAAGTACGGGAACAATTGAAGAGGGCATCTACCAGGTGGCACAGGAGAAACTCTCACTCGAGAGAGACATCACTAACAGCAATGGTAAGAAATATTTTTATATATTAACATACTATGGACGGGAAAGGTATTTCTTCTCATTCGGTCGATTGATGCTTAAGGGCGGAAAGGGTATTTTTACCTTTTGCGCCGGCCTCATCTCTAAGTCAGAAAAGAAGGTATTACATATTTAATATTTTTATATGAATATTTGTCTCTTTGTCAAGGTCTTAACTATAAGTACATAATTATCAAATCCCGTCGCATTGGAGTTCATTAGAAACTGTTTGCTAAATTACCAATTTTTTTTTTATTACAGTTAGATTTGTTTTATTTATTTTTTATCATTTTGTTTTTTTGCTTCTGTTTTGGTTTTTGTTTTTAACTGGACAACTTTTAAAATATGTAAACTCTTAACTAATCTGTGTTTGGTCTTTTATGGTTGACAGCGAAAAGCTGACTAGTCAGCTTTTTGTAACTAATGTGTTAAGATATCTTTGATTTACACAATTTTTTTTTCTTCTTCCAGAAAACGAGCCCCAGGAGATGAGAAACGTTGTCCGCCTTCTGAACTCCGCTCTCGGAGTTACTTCTCCCACTAAATAGTATCGGCTTAATTAGAACTAACGTCTTCTTTTCTGCCGTGAATTTCCACTCTACAATGTATTCCTAATTATTGAGTTAATGCGTTGACAGTATTCGCATAGTGATATTAACCGCTTTTATAATATTATACTTTACAGTATGTATTGTAATTAAGTAATGTATTTTACTTTAAGTTAGCTACTTAATTATAGCACCTGTGTTTTAAAATTCCATCCATTATTTGCTATTCTTTGTGCATGTCTCGATTGAATCCCGGTGAACGAGATTAACTTCAGCTATTGCACTTCCATATTGTCCGAGGTAACATTCCCAGAAGAGGTCGCCGATAGCTTAGCAAAAATACCAATTTTGATGTATTACAGATGTCTTATCACAGTATTAACAGCGGCCAAGTAATTTTTAAAGATTTTTAATTATTGTTTTACTCAGTAAATACCACTATTTCTTCAAATCTACTGTGACACGTGTTTCGATGCATTCCGCACCATTTTCAAACACTGTATGATGCGGAATGCATCGAAACATGTGTCACAGTAGATTTTAAGAAATATTGGTATTTACTAATTAAAACTTTAATTAAAAATGGATAGATTTTACCACAAAGTGACTGTCGAATTCGACTGTCAATTAATCAAATTTTCAAAGAATATAATAGTCTCATTGGGTGGTTCAAGTGTCCGCTTTATACACTGCGTTGCGTTCGTCATCCTAAGGGCGTTTGTGCACTACACGGAATTTTACTGTCCGGCTTGTCAGTTAGCATATAAAAAGGATGATTGGCTTGTGCTTTTGTCCATCTTTCTTCGGATCGGTACTCTTGATCGGTGCGTGAACACTTTGCGCGTAAATTCGATCACGCTTAACTGTCTTAGTTGCTTTCATTTTTCAAAACCCGGCTGCCGGACGGTAAAATTCTGTGTAGTGCACAAGCGGCTTTACAATCCCTCGAACAAAAGTGCTCAAAAAATTACCATAAAAATGTTTGTTAATACCAATGCTGTGACTACTTTCTCCTTCTATGCAGCTACATTACAGATTTTGGAGATGTTTGAAAAGAAATCAGCGTTACTAAACAAATTATTATCGTGTTCGTATTTAACGCATAAATACAATTCTATATAATAATAATAATAAAACCCTTATCCACACCCCAATGGTGCATAGGGCACTGTGTCATATTAACGCAGTGTTATCTTGATCGTTTACACATGAAGGAAAGGTGATCAGCCCTCCGCTTCAGGTACCAGTCCATGGTAATATTGAATAAATTTCACAGTGAAAAAATCACTTATATTTATTTTACCCCCCTTGGGAATCGAACCCGGGACCTCCAGAACGGTAGCCGAGCGTGCTGACCATTACACTACGGAGGCGGACTACAAAATACCGGAGGCGGAAATACAATTCTAATACATAAAAATTATGCAAAATGCAATTAAAATATGCAATTGTTGAGGGATTACTGAACTTTTTTACGAAGTAAATGCTGCGGTTTTTAGTTAAGGTTAAAAAAAATACTTTTTGTTTTTATAAATTGGCAAGTTAAGTTTAAATATACTGAAACATTTATAGCTTGTTTTATATCTTTGATTGAAATGTTTTAAATGGAAGTTTTCCTTTATATATCTCTTTGAATTTAAAAAATGGTTGTGCATAAAACGGAATGTGGCTAGGAAAAACGGGATCTACATCACCATAGTTGCAAGCAAGTAACAGCAAATGGCGGACGTAACATAGAAGACCCAAAATATCATTTTGAAAACCTTTGCAGTCTCCATATTGCATTCAATTATAAGAAACAACTTTTTTAATGTGTTCAAATGATCGTTCACAAATCTGGAGAAATTTTTACATTATGTCATCTCGCATAGTAGATGAAGTGAAAGAGTATAGAAGTCTGGATATTTACAGGGCTTAGCTGTAAAGGGACCCTGCTAAATAAAAGCTTTCTCAAACCAACCTTAGATGGCTCCAGTGAACTCACACATAAAGCATCATGAGTTTTAATAATAATAATAAATCCCTTACCGCACCCCAATGGTGCATAGGGCACTGCTTCATATAAACGCAGTGTTATCTCGATCGATTACACATGAAGTAAAGGTGATCAGCCCTCCACTTCAGGTACCAGTCCAGTGTAATATTGAATAAATATTAGAGTGAAAAAAATGAGATTTATTTATTTCATGAGATTTATGTGATAAAATTCAGTGATCACTTAACCAATCTATGACAGACAGGTCATAAGTCCTATAAAAACGCAGACTTCCATATTGTTCATCAATGTTAGATGACAAAATGTAATTTAAAAAAAAAATCATCAATGTTTAAAAATAATAATTAAAAAATCCAGTCATCCTTGTAATGTTGTGGTTTATTTTTTAAATAAATACAAAGTAATTATGTGAAAAGACCCTATTTTTCGGGTGAAATATATAAGCAATAAATAATAAAGACTGTTAAATTCCCCTTATTTACACTGCCAATCAGATATGAATGCGTAATATACTATAGTTGCGATTTGAACTAAATAAAAAGCAGATATTCCTAGGTTTATCTAGGGGTTCGCTTATTCAGTAGATGTTCGATTGATGTGACATAATTTGCAATAGATGAAGGATGCCAGTATTTTGAAAAATGGGTAACCAAGAAGTTACATAAAATATTTTGTAATAGTATCAAATATGTAAATATAAAATCGATATAAATGTTACATTTATTTTGTAGTGCATAGAAACCTTTTTTAGGAGGTGATGTAGTTATTTTCATAGACATTGAATGAATTAGTGAATACAGATGACTCCAGCTGTAATATGAATTATTATTAATTTAAATATTCCAATATTGTTTACCAGAATATTTGATTGTGAAATGACTATGTATACATATAATTTATATTTGAAGCACTAACTTTGTGATTTTCCAATTTTATAATTAAAATGTAACTTTGTTTTAAAATCACTATAAACATTTTATTATAACTTAATTACATATAATGTCTACCGGTTTCGAAGCTAATCGCTTCTTTATTAAGACTGATTAATACTAAATCAGTCTTGATAAAGAAGCGGTTAGCTTGGAAATCAAGCTTGTCTCTTTTACAAGGCATCAGGTTCCCGTCGCCCAGGACGACCACTGCTGACAATTCGTCGGCAGTTCTCGTCAGAACTTCGGGACGCGGATCAGACTTGGGAGAATGCAAGGGAGCTGGCAGCCGACAGAAAAGCCTGGAGACAGTTTGTGGACTAAATATGCTCCACCTAGGGAGCGGATATGGTTTAATAATAAGAATATATAATAAAATATTTATAGTGATTTTGAAAGAAAGTTACATTTTAATTATAGACTTTGTATACATTGCTCTCTTGTTAACGCATTGTTGTCGGGCGTTTTTTTTCTACCCTGACACTTATTATGCTCGGACAGTCTGCCGCCCGACCCTCAGTGTACTCATCGCAAGTAACCGCAAACCCATTCCTATCTACAAGGTTTTTTGGCATCCCCAGCGCTCCGCAAAAGTAAGCAAATAGAACACTTGTAATCGTCTCCCGCTCTCTACCAGCAGTATGTAAAATACACTTAAGCATGTCTCGCGAATAATGTGTTAAAATAAGTTTGATTTTCCTCAAATTAACTGCTCTTTGTTTAAATTTTTTTCCAACTATGTTACAACTGCAGTTAATCCATACTCCATGGCATATTGGCATAGTAAATAATGTCTTTCATCAAAATATCGCACAGGTGTAAACCCGACGAAATTTTAAAAAAATCCTTGCCATGTTGCGGTTATATTAGAACTATGTAATTATTTTGCTTGCAACACCAGTGTCAAATGTCATCATTGATTTTCTAGTTTTTTCATCACAATCATCCAGAAAACAATTATTTGTAATGAAAAAAAGTAACTTGTAAATTTTTTATGAATTTGATGCAAAAAAAAATCAGAAAAATCAGATTGTTTCACTAAATAATGTAACTGGTTGTTGGCAAGAAAGACACCCAACCTTAAACCACCCTAACTCTTTACATATGTAATTTTTAAAATCAACACATTTGGTTCTTGTCTCATGAGTTTATGCTGCATTTTTATACATTTTCATGGTTAATTTAAAAGTAAAATAAAGATTTATTTATGTACTAAAATGGATATACTATTGTTGGTAGTGATTTGTGGGCTCCATGGTGTATTTAGCACTTCTTGTTACTGTTTCGGACTTCATTGCAGCCATTATTTGGGCTAATTAGGCTTATTTTCATAAAAATAGTGTCATACAAATTTAAGTTAAACATCAAATGTATTGAACAAAGTGACTAAAAAAACCTATATAAAATTGCACTAATTCCAAAGTAGGATAAATAAATCAGTATCTTTCTGCAATCAAATAGGATAATTAATAAAAATTATTTTTAGTTTCGTCATTTAAATTCCTCTCCAGCGCACTATGTATAAAATATTTGTACAAAGCAACCAACCAAAAGTGTTGAGATTATTTTATGATCTATAATAGGAGATAATGCTCACTCCTTTCAACAACGTCATATATATATCAAAAATCGTCTATTTTCAGTTGTGCATGTTTTCAGAATGCCCAACAAATGTACTATATCCCAGCAAAAGCGGCATATTTGTAACTTAATATTTACCCTCTACAGGGCAGAAAGTGTTGTTTTTGCATTTTGAATAAAAGGTAGTGTTTAATAATTTTTTTTTAAATACTAAATATTTTTCAAATGGAGAAAAACCTTCAGGTTTTACCTAAAACGATCTGTTGCACAGTAAAAAGTTAATAAGTGGCTTGATATTTATTTTTAATACATTTTATCATATTTTTAAACTTTAAAAACGATCTAAAAAATCTAATTTTTTTATATATGACGTTGTTGAAAGGAATGGGTGATATGTAGTTGACTCATATAAGTTATATATCATAATCCATGTACGTATTTATTTTGTTGATTGAGATTTAACCGCCCTACCCATACGGATGTACATGATGTATCCGCTGTATTTCACGATCACAACAACCCATATGTTCAGGTATAAATAAGTGTAACCGCCACCACAAAAATGTTTGTAATACCTCAAATTGTTCCTTCTCGCCCTATGCATACAAATACAGTGAAACCTCTCATAATGAATAATTCACATACCAAAAAAAAAATTATGTTGCTCCCTTAACGAGTGACATTTCGCACAACGAGTTACAGAGAAAGGGCAAGTCCCTTTTTCACGACATCCACTTGTGCGCCGGGACTTTCGCGCCTGTCAAAACAAAACATGTTTCGCTTAATGATTAAGATTCTGGAACGAATTATGGTCGTTATGAGAGGTTCCACTGTACATCATACTGCGGGTTTAGTATTCCAAGGTCAATATCGCTGGCTACCTCATTTGTAGAATATACTAAGATTATGTTGATTGATATATTTTAGACGAAGAGGAAATATGGAAGTCTTCATAGGGCTTACGACACGACATTGGCTGGCTTAATTACACATATTAAATCATGAATAAGTATTATCAGCAAGCTTAACTTTGTCTGTCTCTGCTTGTTTGAATATATTCTAACCTTGTGAGATCAATGATCAAATTACACAACTTCAATTCGATTGAGTGCCTTGTGCACCATAGAGTGTAGATAAGGATCAGAATATGAAGAATTAAGCCAATTCTATTGAGAATCAAACCCTGAGTTTGTAAAATTTTGCACATAAAATTTATTGTATGCATTTTTAAAGTTATTTTAAATTCATTTTTTCACTCTTAAATACGGTTGTAAAGTAAGTTTATACATATAGATAAATTTAATTGGTCTGGGATAGTTTTAATCATAACTTATTTTATGTGTTTTTATTTAAATTATGTTAAGTTTTATAAGATCATTAGAATAAATAAAATTAAAAACCTCAACATTTAAGTTTCACAATTTATTTTCATTTCGTTTCTTAATTTTTATTATTGGAGCGTAAGAATGGAATGTGTAAATAAATGTGGGAAAATTTGTTTGAATTTATTCAAAATATGTGAGATTTTTCCTTGGTGGTTTCTGCTAGTTAATTTATTAAGTAATTATTTTCTAAAACTGTACAGAATAGTGATAATGTGTCTTTTATTAATAAAAACAATTCATTTCTATATTATTTGTCTTTTATTGAAGCTTATAGCCAGTAGCCTATCCGTCAGATTTGATTGAATTTTATTTTATACAAAGTGGTATTATTAAAAGGTCAGCATGCTCGGCTACCGTACTGGAGGTCCCAGGTTCGATTCTCAGGGGGGGGCAAATAAATATAAGTGATTTTTTCACTCAAATATTTATTCAAAGTTACCCTGGACTGGTACCTGAAACGGAGGCTGATCACCTTTCCTTCATGTGTTAACGATCAAGATACACTGTTTATACGATGCAGTGCCCCATGCACTATCGAGTGCGGATAAGAGTTTAAAGAAGAAGGTATTATGAAATGCCAAAAACTCAAAATCCCATCAAATAAAAAAATCCTGATATATAAAAAGTCTTAAGATCAAATCCCCATATATCAATACCAACGTCAAAATCTTTATTTTTCAAGAAAAATTAAAGCTCAAAGATAGCACAATATGCGATAAATCACAATGTGATTTACTTTATACTCGAGCGACATTTGACAATTGAAATTTTTACTTGAAATATCGTTTTTGTACTGAAAAAGTTTTTCTTCGAAATAAATATATGGTTTTGAAAAGAAGAGTTATTGAAAGGTAAGGAGTTAAAAAAAATGTAAAAATATTTTTTCAAAATATATTTTTAAAAAAAAAGTCTAAATCAAGTATATATTTCTTTAAATCGTGCGCAGTGACATGACCGACTTCCCGCGCAGCCGAACGCATACTGAATCATCCAGATCGCTAGTTACCCCTTAAAGATCCGGTCATTCACGGACCGACCATGTCTACTGACAAGTAATATCATTAAATAAAAGGCACAATATTTATTTGTATTGAATTGTAAAAAAAAAAAAATTGACGTCAACCTTCACCGGCAAAACAAAACGCAATTTAGGTAGGTACCTTGATATATTTACATAAACCACGTCCATGAATAGCGCTGTTCCGATATTTAATGTTGGTTTACTGTTAGCGCATTGATTCAGCTGTAATATTTTTATTTTTCATTGTAATCCGTTACCTAATAAAGCGAGACCATTCGTGGGCGTAGGTTGCTACAATGGCAGGCATCCGACGCGTCAAGATATCAGGGTTTCTAAAATATTTATGTATATTTATTAAAATATCGATAGTCATCGAAATATTTCAATTAAAAAGTCGACTGGTCCTGTGATAGTTGGGCAGACGCTTGAATGCGAGTATCAAGACTTCGATTCCCGCCATTTTTATTTTTTATTTTATTATTAAACCTTCACTCGTTTACGAGTGATTTAAATTCCGGCCAATTAGAAATTTATATTTGAATATTTGTTCTCTCACACCTGCAGAAATGTCTCTAAAATAAAAGAGACTGCTGGTTATTTCTAAAAACAAAATACCAGAGTTACTCAAATTATTTATTTCCATAGAAAAAATACCCGCCAAATATTTTTTGCCTATTTCAGTCTATTGTCGTTTTTAAATGGGAATTGCATTTATTAATTGCCTTGTTTATTATGTACAAGGTTTATATATCGTTTAGTGGATTTTTGTTTCTTCTAGCTAATTTAATATGTTTTCATTTAAATCTGTGTTGGGAACAGGAGGGATAATCTAGTGTGGGCCAATCAGGAACTTCTCAGCATTTGCTCATTGCTATGAGGAAACCATGTAAAACTCCTCAGGAGAAGGCGCACTGTTGACTGTCGTCAGCAGACCTCCCGTTCCACTAGAAGAGGGTTCGGTATTTTGTGTCCTAGCTTGGTTTATGTTATAATGTCCTTCACTATTTTTCGTTATCCATAGTAGCGTATAGTTGATGAGACGGTGATTTCTCAAAATATTTTTTAACACTTTGATTGCCGACCTGAAAAGCTGAATTTCAGAAGATGGCCGAATTATTATTTTTATTTGAGCTTGCTTTTATGTTTTTAAATTGTGTTTATTTAATTTTGTAAAGTGTGTCTTTAGTTTTAATATTATCTAAGTAGATTTTCATAATGTAAATATTTATCACGCGGTAACGCTTTATTGGCCATCGGCTGACGGGCCGGATTACGCTTCTACGCGTGCCCGGCAATCAACGTGTTAATATAGCTCATTATTTCACGAACTCACAAAAATTTTGATCAATCAAGTATTTCGTTGTTTACTTGCTATTCCACCAATTATTAATGATTATGTTGCAAATTAATATTTTTCTAACCCTTATCTGTACCTAATGGTGCATAGGGCACTCCATCGTATTGACCTAGTATTATCTTGATCGTTACTTACACCGAGGCAAGGTGATCAATCCTGCGCTTTAGGCACTGGGGTGCAGACGAACATTCGGCATAACGATGTAAGAAGTGGTGAAATAAGGAAAGAATCCAAGGATTAGGCATTATCGATAAAAATGAGAAAGGTGTGTTCTAATGGTTTGGACGTGTGGAACGAATGAGTGAAGAAAAAACAGCAAAACAAATTTATGAGGTGAATGTAGTTGGAAATAGGAGCAGAAGAAGACCGAGGTTATCAAACATGTGACCAGGTTAGCAGTCAGCACAATTACCGGGTACACGTGAAGAGATACATGGATTTGAAGATGCTAAGATTGTTTGCAAAGATAGAGAATTATGAGGCGTTCCATTCTCTCTGCCTACCCCTGCTAGGAAGCGGCGTGATGGCTAGTTAGTTCATTTTAAAATTACTTATTTGTAAATATAAAAGCAACTGATACTTTTTCACTAATAAAATATATGGGCAGGTATTCACGAAGACGGTACATGTAGTAAAAAAATAATATTTATTTTGATTTTTTTTTATTTAAAATAAAATATAACAAAACTTTCAATTTATTTTGTAAAATCTCCTATGTTATGTGTGAAATGTCCATTTTTATTAGTAAGGTGTCGAATTTGGATTGTAAAACATCAATTTAAAGTTATAAACCTGTATTATTGTGAATTACTAAATGTAATATTTGACAGTTCGTAATTATTTGTAAAAAAAATACTTATGAATTTTATAGACATCCGCCCCTTGGTGATGAAACGGCTTTGTTTGAAATAATGAATCATGCAAAATGCGTTCATTTAGCACCTATCAGCACTTACCTATGTAGTGAAGACAAAACTACCATCAAGCGGTATTTAAATAATGCTGAAAACGTGTAAAATACATACACGGAAATGGCGGGTGTTTTGTATGAGTAGGCACTGTTCAATTTTCTATTGGCATGTCATGTAACGTGTTATGAAAGGCAATGAAGAGATTTATTAGAACGCATCGGATTTTTTCTCAATGATAGCATTCAGATCTAATTTAGATACGTAAGTAATGATCCTTTAACACTCTTTTATCGCAAGAGGAATCCATGTTTAACCCTTTTACAACTGAAATAAGATTTTTTCCCTGTTTCCAAATTATCACAATGAATAACTTACGTCTAAGATCTCGAGCGTTTAAATTATAACGCATTCGGCCGCGCTGAGGGCTAGACGTCTCTCGACTCTAATTTATTTTTTTTAATTTATATTGGCATGTGACCGTTTTTTTAGAATATATATTGAAAATTTATTTTTGCTCATTTTTTATCTCCTTGCCTATCAATAACTCTTTTCTTATCAAAACGATATAATATTTCGAAGAAAAACGTATTTTTTCAATACAAAACGGTATTTTAAGAAAAAAATCAATTACGCAAAATATAACCTGGATATAGAGAAAATTAAGTTGCGACTTATAAATTATTATTTTACTGGGCCTGAAAATACCGTTTTTGTATTGATTCGACGAAACAAATAAATATAGTTTTGAAAAGATGAGTTATTGAAAGATAAGGAGTTAAAGAAATGTGAAAATATTTTTTCAATATAGATTCTAAAAAAAAATCAAATTCCAACATACTCGTATATTATTTTTTAAAGTGCGTGGAAATACGTCCGGCCCCTGGCGCGGTCGTTTGAATTCTGAATTAGAACGTTTGAGATTTCAGCCTTAATGTCCCATTTTTAATGTAACATTTTTCTGCCATTCATTTAAAGAAACAAAGAATTAAATAATATTTTCTCCATTTGCAATATTAAATTTTGTTGGTTATATTTTAAAACTATAATTTGTTGGTATTTATACAAAATATATTAAATTTAAGTTATTATTTCACAATGAACCTAGAAAATGGTTATTTTATTTTATTTTTTTAATATCACAACTAATTTAACAAAAATTAAGCCTTTGTTAGTAATCTAATCAAATAAACCTGAAAAAATACTATTGCAGGCGTAGACAAAATAAATCGGTCGTATAGGAAAAACACTACATAAAAAGTATTTTATTATTTGCAAAATTTACGTCGATAAATTCGGACGAGAAAGACTTAAATGAATCACGAATGTGCTCTGAAAAAATATTTTATTCGCTATGAAAAGGGATAAATATATTTAAATTTAACTATCTAAAATCATTTCACAAAGTAGTCACATTTTGATGAGCGTCACTAGCTTGTTTTTAAAAATTGCGTGGAGCGGATCAAACTTTGTTTACGCGGGAGTCAAGAAGGGCGCTGCGCATGCGCGAAAAGATTACAGATCGCAAGCTTAGTAATTGCAAATTTATAAGTTAAAACTATTATCCGAATGAATCACACTGAAAGACAGAGATAGCGCTCTACATTATGTACTCTATTTCTTTTTACGTTATTGTTACGCTATAGCTTTCTCTTTTTATCTTGGTTGTTGTTCTTTAGAGAGAAAACGACAGAGATGTGTTGATGCTACTGTCTTGTTAAGCTTGGAGTGCCGACTGAGCTCTGACGGCACTGCCAACCGGCAGGCGCGAACGACGCACGGTCTCCGCGGGCGCTGACCCAAAACTCCCCCTCGAACTCGGAAAAACTTGACGGAAACGGAAGGGGCTCTATATTCTGGCGGGGAAATAAACGAAAAAATCGACAGCGCCCGACGCAACCTGGTAAGTGATTTCGAAACGTTTCCCTAAACAACTCGGGCATATTTTTAAAGTTTGTATACACAATACTATGCGCGCAGACATTGACTGTGGGTTATTTCCTCCTCCGCTAATTTTAGACCCCGGTTGTACGAACATTATTTTCGTTAGCTTTTCGATGTGCCACTCGCTCAGTGCTTATCGAAACCTATTCTATTCCGTCGTTCGCATTTATTTTTCACGTTATGCGCTAACCCCGTTTTTCTTATTGCAGTGATATTTACGAATTAAACGAAAAGGCCAAGCAATCGTGAGGATTTTTCACCTACGACGAACACAGCTGACGGAATCTTCTCCGAAGGTAAAAATAATTAAATTCTTTGCTTTTCTGCGCGCTCGGCAAATCTGCAAACGTATTTGCATAATGATATCATACGCAATATGTCAACAACCTGTTTCTTTTAGATACTGAAGGTAAACATTTACTCAGGTGACTCCAATTGTCACATTGTGCAACAACCATTTTTTATATTTTCCGATCAATTTCCAATTATGGTCTCAAATAAGTCGGGCGTTAGTGTTTGAATTTTTCCGTGCGTATATTTTGTCTTCGATTCCCAAGAGGGTAAAAATAAATATTATTGATTTTTCACTCTAATATTTATTTAATATGACCCTGGACTCCGTGGACTGGTACCTGAAGCGGAAGGCTAATCACCTTTCCTTCGTGTATTGAACAATAAAGATAACACTGCTTCCATACGATGCAGTGTCCTATGCACCATGGGGTGCGGATAAGGGTTAGAAGTAGAAGAAGACTTTTCGTCTGACTTTATAGCGTGATGGTCAACACGTTGAGCTGCCATGTTGAAAGTCCCGGGTTTGATTCGCAGGGAGGTAAAAATTAATAAAAGTAAGTCATTTTTCACTCGAATATATTTTTAAATCATACGTTGAAACGCTGGGCTGATCACCTTTCTTTCATGTATTGATAACAATCAAGATTAAATTACTTCTATATGATGCAGTGCCCTATGCACTATTGGGAGCGAAAAAGGGAGAGAAAGAGAATATATTTTGTCATTTTCAAAATATTAATTGAGCACCCACTGAAAATTACATTAAAAAAATATCTTTGATGGATTAATACGTAGTATTTTCATGTACTGTACTCGTTTATTTCTATAGATATACGAATATACCATAAACTTTTGAATGATATACATATTTATATAATTATAAAAGTAACGATTGTAAATTTAATTTCAATAACGTTTTACTATTGAAATGTTAAAATATTTTCTTTGAGAGTTCTTCACAAGTCTTCTCAATATTGTGCCACTCCACTCTGAAGGTAGCAATCATCATGGCAATTTGTAGTTTGTCTGCAGGCGCTCTGAACAGTAACTTAGACTCGTTATTTCCTTCGTATACGCCTTCTTCCTATGCTACTTACTTTCCACTTTGCCCTATAACCTAATACATATAGCTTCGTATTTCTCTCGACTCATAAAATAGCCAAAGTATATTTGCTTTCTTTTCTTTACAGTAGATATCTATAAAATCATAATGTAAATCTTTGAACTTTGAAAATAAAATTAAAGGTGGCTGTCAATCATATGTAGAATTGGTGAATGTTACGCTTGTAAAAAGTGATCACTCAACCACCTTATGATAAGTCATAAACCCTGTAAATATCCTGACTTCCATATTCTTCTTCATCTATGTTGATATCGCTTACTCCTTTCAACAACGTCATATATCAAAAAACGTCAATTTTCAGTTGTGCATGTTTTCGGAATGCCCAGAAAATGTTCTATATCCCAGCAAAAGCGGCATATTTTTAACTTAATATTTACCCGCTACACGGCAGAAAGTGTTGTTTTTGCATTTTGAAAAAAAAGGTAATGTTTGATTATTTTTTTAAATATACTAAATATTTTTCAAATGGAGTAAAAACATTCAGGTTTTACATAAAAAGATCTGTTGCACAGTAAAAAGTTCAATAAGTGGCTTGATATTTATTTTTAATACATTTTATTATATTCTTTAAGTTTAAAAACGATCTCCTGAAAAATCAAGTTTTTTTATACAAGACGTTGTTGAAAGGAGTGAGCGATATGTCAAAATATAAAAATACTACTAAGAGGATAAAAACCAGACTTGTGAAGTATTTGGACACACTCAAAATGTTGTAAAGAAAAAAAAGCATTTATTTCCAAGATTCAGTTCTGCACTTATAGCGAGATATTCAATTAGCGACGGTTATTTGCACTTTGCTTTGGAGATCCAAGGTGCGCGTATATAGCGCAATGCTGCATGAACCTAGCTGCTTTACTCGTGTTGTATGCACACAT
Source organism: Brachycentrus maculatus (assembly GCF_059751285.1). Lineage (NCBI taxonomy): Eukaryota > Metazoa > Arthropoda > Insecta > Trichoptera > Brachycentridae > Brachycentrus > Brachycentrus maculatus. Next base: position 1,206,872 of record NW_028280941.1, read on the forward strand.
TATGATCGTGTTATATGATGTGTGCTCGCGTATAGTAGCCGGCCGAGTCATGAGGTGAGTGCAGTTGCTTATTTCGCTGGTTTACTCACCAACATGACGAACGCCTAAAACATACGAGTATTTATATAATACTTGTCACCGCCTCCGCGGATATGCTATGTTTCTACGACAGATTTTGCGATATTCTTTCATAATCAAACGCGAAGGCGTCAGGAACACCTTAAAAAAATACAATGGGCGACATGCACATTAAAAATTAAAAATAAAATATTATTTTTTTGTGTAGGACCTCCTATTCCTTTTTGAAAATTTCATTAATTATTTAGTCATTGAATAATTCGTATTTTGTTTATTTTATGACCAAAGTTTATTGACCATTGTTAATAAACTTTGGTCAGTAAATTCATTCATTATTTTATCATTCATAGATTTATTTTATCATTCATAGATTTTAATGGATATTTTAATTCTATTTTTTAATAAATTTCTACATTAGTGGGTATTAAAAAAATGTAATAATCACAGATTTTTTAAAAATATACATACTCTCCGGAGTAAAGCTATGACTAAAGTCATAAATTAATCCCTGAAGAGGGCAAACTTGTTGGTTGTTAAGAAAAATGAGAGTGGATCAAAAAACAAATAATTTTTATTTCTCAAAATAATATATCAATATGATCCACAAAGTTAATGCTTTCAATATTCAAAACGTTATTTTATAAGTTCGGTTCGATAAAAAAAAATAGGCGCATGTATCCCATTTCGTGTTTCTCCGATATGATTTGATTATAATGAATATGTTATGTGGTTGGGTAGCTGTATATCTTGAGAAATTTCAAGGTTAACTTTCCATTTTGTTATTCGATACCTGAACCACAATGAAATCTAATTTCGTTATAAAATGGATGCACTTTTCTGTTATTTTTTATTGTTTTCAAAGTGAAAGTATCCCACGGATTTGTCCGAGTGTATTCTACTATCTGCAGTTCGCGAAGTTTCCACAACTTTGAGTGTGTTTATGAAATATTTGAAACAATATATAGTTGGACAAATATCTTTCTCGGCTGGAATTACAGTGGAAACATAAAGCTTCATCTAAGTGTAAACATTACTGGACTATTACTTCTAATGACTATGTTATTTTAAGACCGGCTGTTTTTCAGTATTGTCAGTATGACACTGAAAAGAAAAATGAACAAATATTTTGAAATTATTATAAGGAATAGAAGTTTAGATGATATTATCTAGACTAGGTAATTAAATCGATTATATCTAAGAAAAATAACTGCATACTCCAAAATTTTAACACCCGACTTGTCATTGGATGGTTTATTTCTCAAAATTGTATATATGAAGGAAGAACACACACGTTTTTCTGCTGAAAAAAACTTTTCGTCTACATCTATGGATGAAATAAGTTAGTTAATGGAAATTTCAGTAATGTGGTTGTCATTTATAGATAGAATGACGAATGATACACAGTGTATAAAGTAATCACTTAAACCAGCGGATGACCAGTCGTTAGCCTTATTCATACCCAGACTTTCATATATATATATATATATATATATATATATATATATATATATATATATATATATATATATATATATATATATATATATATATATATATATATATATATATATATATATATATATATATATATATATATATATATATACATATATATATATATATATATATATATATATATATATATATATATATATATATATATATATATATATATATATATATATATATATATATATATATATATATATATATATATATATATATATATATATATATATATATATATATATATATATATAAATATATATATACATATATATATACATATATATATACATATATATATACATATATATATATATATATATATATATATATATATATAAATATATATATATATATATATATATATATATATGTATATATATATGTATATATGTATATATATATGTATATATATATATATATATATATATATATATATATATATATATATATATATATATATATATATGTATATATATATATGTATATATGTATAAAATATATATATATATATATATATATTTATATATATATATATATATATATATATATATATGTATGTAAATATATATATATATATATATATATATATATATATATATATATATATATATATTTATATATATATATATATATATATATATATATATATATATATATATATATATATATATATATATATACATATATATATATATATATATATATATATATATATATATATATATATGTATATATATATGTATATATATATATATGTATATATATATATATATATATATATATATATATATATATATATATATATATATATATATATATATATATATATATATATATATATATATATATATATGTGTGTGTTATTTGCTTAATTTTGTTTACAAATATCCAATTCATCGCGATATCATCTGACCGGAGAAATTTATAAAAACTACTAGATTTATTTCTACTGAAGTACGTTTGAAAGTATTTTTTTTATTTCAATACAATGTGTAGGTTTAAAATGGTTAAATGGTTTTCTGTCTTGTCTCAATTTGCCACTCCATTACACTTCAAGCTTCAGAGGACGGAATATGGTACCTATGGTAGATAATATTATTAGTATCAATCTCATAGTCCGCTTCCGTGGTTTAGTAGTAAACTCGTTTCTCTACCGTGCTGGAGATTCCGTGTTCGATCGAGATTTTTCACTTTTACGTGCATTTAATGATACCCTGGACTGGCACCTGAAGTGCTATATCAATCAATTTGCCTTCATAAATGTTAGTTAACAATCTAAATTGCAACCGTTTCCAGGTATCGATAAATGTAAATAAGTAAATGATCACACTATTATGATAACCAGAATATTTATTTATTATAACGTTTTTATAACTAGCCGTGGTTCAGTCTGTTTGAATATAAAAGAAAGAAAAGAGAAATCACATTAAAAATATTTCTAATTTTACAAAAGCTGAGGACAGCCTCAAACGTACCCGACGATTATTCCGACTCCTGACCTGACCACTTTCAAGTATTTGAAAAACTTTATGAAACTATGTTTTCCTCGGTCTATCTCTGCTTCTTTTGCCAACCATAGTAACCTCATAAATTTCTTTTATTATTCTGTCTTTACTCATTCGATTCACATGCCCAAACCAACTCAACACGCCTTTCCTAATGTTATCGATAATGCTTATCTCAGCCTTGCATTATTTCCTTATTTCACCATTGGAACATCTGCCGTACACCGTTTTGACGCACACTTGTCTCAGATATTGCATTTCGACTACAATTAGTCTACTTTCATTCTTTTTTGCAAACTCTATGCTTCACACCCACACATCAGGGTTGGAAGCAAGACTCCTTTGTGCACTGCCAGTTTAGTTTTCGTTGATGTATGTATTTACAGGGCTCATATCAGCCTTGTATTCTTTCCTTATGTTACCATTCGAAAATCATCATACAACTATGCATATATCTATATAGTGTCATATTTATGTTTAAATATTATGCATTGTTTCAGAACACGGATGCTCCGCCCATCAGATACATTTTTCTGCAGGGCCGAGGTGCATACGGCAAGCGATGCACTCACAGCTAACAGAACGTTCTCAGCAGAGAACCTCGCAGCTCTGAAGAATATTAATTTATGATTAATCAAATCAGCCTCGTCCGCTATCTGATAAAGTGCTCAATTTGGTGCTAGCCTTATAAAGAAACACCAAAACTTTCGACGTTACGCGTCAAATTAGTTTTAACTGGGTTTTTATCGTTTTGTGCTGCTAAATTAAGTGTATTAGATTAACAAATACTAGTCAATTTCTAGTGCATCCTAGGAAGATCGGACTATTTAAGCTGAAAAAGATTTGATGGTATGTGCAAGGCTTGTCGTATTTATGCATGACGAGCCCCATCGCTTATTGCGAGAAAGTGAATCATATCGTTAATGGTGCTAGCAAAGTGGCGATTTTCGCAGTGTATCTTCTCTAGAGATTTTATGTGAAATCTGGGTAATAAACACGCGACGTTGCAATTAGCCAATTTCATTATCAAACTACCGCAGCGGATTATTTTAGATCTAAACGTTGCATAAGAAGTATGATCTTTAAATAAAAGTTGTTTCCCTAATTTTTTTTTAGAGTGAAGTGCAGACAACAGCGAAAGTGAGAGAAATTGTTATTTTCACATAAAATAATATTTTTTGGCATTTGATTTTAATGTTTACCAGCCAAATAATACTCAATAAAGTACCTACCGGTTAATTTTCCCAAAGTTCGCGCCAATTTTCCTGTCAGTGATATGCGGAGACATCTAGCGGCAGTGCATAAAATTAGTATTTTGACGCATTTTTCGGCCAGTGAATTTTGAAAATTAGTAGCCAGGTGCTCAATCTAATACCTGCCTGTGCGTCTAGTCCAAGAGGATATTGTCGCCGTTGAGTTACCGTTGAGGGTGGCAAGATGAACTCCTCGGAACAACAGAATGGAGGAGGAGGTGCTTCTATCCAAAGGAGTTACCGTCTCCCCGATCTGCCGGCACAGGCCATCATGAGGGAAAGGAGCTTCGTACGCCCGCAGTCCCATCACCAGCATTTCAATCATCATGCCCATCAGGTAAATATTAATTAATACCATAAATTAATCGTGAAAAAACTATTTGATATTTTAGGATTAAATTCGACCCTCTGTCCAACGTTAATCATTTATGCCATCCATTTGCTTTTTAATTTTCATAGGTTACGAAAAAAATATTGATATTGTGTAGAGGTGAACATTTTGCAATCGAATGCAATTTACATAGCCATAAAATGTTTTATTAAAAAAATCTTGTTCCTTTAAATACGGTATTTTGAAGTATTATACGCTTTATATATATTGAAAGTCCCCTTTAAAACTCATAAGATGATTTGAAATATAAACGTATTTATAATATTGACTAGATAAATTTACAAGAAATCGAATTTGCTGAACGAAAGTGACTATTATCGAAATTTTAAAACCGCTTTTTTTCTTCATAAATCTTTTCCGCATGAACCTACTCGCTTATGTTTTGATCATTATTACGGTTGAATATTAAACCTGCGTGTGATTCAGACGGCTCCAAGACTAAGTCACTAAACCAACCACGTAAACAGGTACGGATGGCATTCACTCTACATGGTCACGTCTCTCGGCCAACTTTTGATCCTCCCACGCAGACCCGGGCAGAGCCGGGCCAGCAGGTAGGCAGGTCGCCACTGTCATTGTGACAGAGCCTAACTACTTACAACTGCCATGGTCTTTGAAGCTCTTCAGAAAAATCTCAAATAATGCTTCATCAATTTTTTTTCTAACATCTCAACATTGATGAAGAAGAATATGGAAGTCTGGGCATTTAAAAATAGTTATCAATTTGTGGTAAAGTGGGTTCGAACCAAGAAACTCTGACTCAAGACTAACCGCGGAACTAACCACGGGACCACAGCCCGACACATCTTTGACATCTATCATATTTTGACATCTCACCATAGATGAAGAAGAATATGAAATTCTGGGTATTTACAGAGCTTACGACCGTCATAGGCTTGGTTAAGTGATCACTTTACTCACGTGTAACATTCACCATGTCTACCCATGATTGAAAACCACACTACTCAAACTCTTGAATCTTCTAGATATATTGATAAAACTCGTAACACAGTATGCGCGAGTTCACAATAGCCATCTATGGTGGGAGGAGGAAAGCCTTTATTAAGCAGAGACTCTTTCCATTTGTATGTGAGGTCAGAATCCTGGATTATATTCACATACATGAGTAACGCCAGAAAACATGATTTTCAATTTATTTTAGCTTATAATTCGATCAGTTAATTTATTTACAACGTATTTCTCTTATCCTGTTGTTCCTCATTCTATCTCGTAGACTCTTGCCAGATACGCTCCTTAGAGTCTTCATTTCTGACACTCTTGGCGCATTTTTTTTGCTATGCGGTTCCCGCTCAGCATTCGATCCCATATGTCATGATAGGTCGCACACAGGCACACATATCGCTCACTCCTTTCAACAACGTCATTTATAAAAAATTGTCAATTTTCAGTGGTGCATGTTTTCGGAATGCCCAGAAAATGTACTATATCCCAGCAAAAGCGGCATATTTTTAACTTAATATTTACGCGCTACAGGGCAGAAAGTGTTGTTTTTGCATTTTGAAGAATATTTATCGTTTAATTTAAAAAAAAATAAACTTCATAATTTTAAATGCAGAAAAAACCTTCAGATTTAACCTAAAAAGATCTGTTGCGGAGTAAAAAGTTCAATAAGTGGTTTGATATTTATTTTTAATACATTTTATTATATTCTTAAACTTTAAAAATGATCTCATGAAAAATCAATTTTTCGATATATGACTTTGTTGAAAGGAGTAAGCGATATATTTTAATTTTTAAATAAATCACAAAGTAAATACTTTAAATATTAATAATAATAAAAAAAAATTGCTCATTTTTTATGAGTTTTCCACCGAAGAACTTACCGAGATAATCGTTTTTAATTTTTTTTAAATATATTGTTGAAAATTTAACTACTTTTTGAATCATAAACATTTTATTTGGAGGGTGTCCAGGGTACTTCTAAATGCAGTACCCTCGATAACATCCGTAACATAATTTGCGTCAGATATTATTCCGACATGTTTTCAGCTGGTTTTATTTTGTTTCCACCGATGTAATAATACAACGATCGTAATAAAAAATAATAAAAAGTTGCACACATGCCAAAAATTCTACAAAAATGTTTGCCATTTATTTTTATTTACTCATTCTTTCGTATTTGAGAATTTCTCAATGAAAAAAGTTTTCCCGGGCTTGATCTTCATTTCACTCGCCCAGATACGTATTTTTTTACTTCAAATTAAATCTTATTTACTTCAGCGTACTTGGAGCTTACGTTGTTTTTAGTATAGGCGTGTCTCGTCTGGAATGGTGTCAAAATTTATTCGTTTTCAATGTATACGCAGGAAGTAAACAAGATTTCAAATCGTAAACATTACATAAATGTTGAAAAGTTATTAATTTTTCATCATCTTGATATGTAGCCAACTAAATATTTTTACTTAGAGGTTCTCAAAGTGTGCTCCTTGGAGCCCTGGGACTTCGCAAGGCCTCTTATTCAAGGATATCAAGGTTATCCAGTTATTCAAAGATTAAACATCGTACCTCCTAATTAATGGAAATAATTTCAACACTAAATGGAAAGAATTTTATTAATTTGCACTTGAATATTCTTCTCTTCATCTTCTCTTTTGTTAGATTACAGAGTTTGCTCTTACAGGAGCAGTGAAATCAATACAGTGTGATTACAGTACGTTATGATTTACAGTAGTGTTATGATTGTCGTTGAATAATAATTATAATTACATAATGAACGTAAAACAAGATTTTGCTTATTTTAAGGCTTTATGAAATATTTAGTGTTTCGGAAGGGTTCAAAACCCATCGTCAAAAATGATTGAGAACCACTGTTTTACAACATTGAAAATAAATTAATCGACAATTAGAGAGTTATCTTTTTGTTGTATATAAATTCTTCAATTGTTATTTTCTTTTACTTCTCAAATTTTACTCCTTTTGTTAACTTCGCAATGTTTACAAATAATAACGTGTTTACTATTCATGAAATGAACCATTAAATATTTTATTTATTGTTTCGGCATTTACTTTGTGGTAAGACATGTTGAAATTATTAAAGAAAACGGTTGTTTTTTTACCACTTGAGTTTATTTAAGACAATAACAATTATTTATTATCTTTTAGTTTACATTTAGACCTGAAGATGGAAGCTTAGTTTCCGAAACTAGTTTTATTAAATAACTCAGAATCAATTAATGAAAGTCTTAAATAAACTCAAGTGGTAAAAAAATAAGTGTTTTCTTTAATAATTTCAACCTTTAAATAATTACATATTTATTTGATTAAATTTCTTCCGAATTCTTTTTGTAAATTCGTCGTTTGTCTCGCGAGAAATGATTATACTTAAGAACTAAATAATAGCCTACTCCAGGACTCGGTCGAACCCGGACTCGAACTCGAAACCTTCTCTAACCTATTGAGCTAACCGGACCGTTAAATTAGTCGGAAAATTAATCATTAGTCGTACCCTATCGAATGTAATCACTTCACGACCTCAATTAAATTCTTACCAATTACACCAACCATCTTTGTAAATAATTAGAACGTGAATCCTTAACCGTTAAGATATTGAATCCATAGTATCTATTGCATTGTTGAATCAATTGTATTGTTTTTAGGGATTGACCTTATTTTTTTATTATTAACTATAGACATCTAGTATCATTTTTTAAGCCATATAAACTATATATGCTATAAATCCTTGTACATAAAAGGTAAGGAGAATTTTCTAAGGAAACTAATAAACTTAATAATAAATAATTTAAAAATGAATTCTTAACCATGCCCATAGAAGGCGGTCGAAATTTTTACTTGTTTAATTTTATTAGTAGATATATAACTAACACTGCCATTGTATCAATATATATATATATATATATATATATATATATATATATATATATATATATATATATATATATATATATATAAATGTATATATATATATATATATATATATATATATATATATATATATATATAAATATATATATATATATATATATATATATATATATATATATATATATATATATATATATATATATATATATATATATATATATATATATATATATATATATAAAGCACAAATATTAACATTTTTATTAGAGATTTGACAAACGAACATTTACGTTTTTATACATCTTATTTCGACCGTTAGTACAAATTTATTCGTCCATCGATAACGGTCAGGCTTCCTTGGCGAGTGAACGGTCAATAATATCAATAATAGCACACACTCACACGTCGCACGTGCACCTGACATGAATTAATTTTCTAAATTCCAAAGTAAGTAGGTACTAGTACCTACCCATATAATTATTGTCAATTATCAATTGATTTCGATTTCCATCGCAATATTTTACTGGCATAAAATACGCCTTTTTTTCTTACATCTTTATTTGAAATACAATTTAGTAGACTAACAAAATTTTTATTTGGTTTTGACATTTAATATTTAAATTAAAATGGAGTTCTACAAATTAAACGCCAAATCTATCAATATCTTTATTTAGTTCTTCACATGTGAATAAATGTACATGAATTACTCTTAGAAACTGAATAATTGGTGGGTATTCATGAACAGATATATGAATGTAGAAGAGGCGATGAATTATATATAAATATATATATATATATATATATATATATATATATATATATATATATATATATATATATATATATATATATATATATATGTATATAAATATATAAATAACACTGTCTTTGCGAACATTCTTCGCCTCTTACACACTCATGCAGCTCCTCATACATACTTGACGACTATTCCGACTCCTGATCTGATCACGTATTTGAAATACTTGATCATGCCAATTGAAATACATGAAAGTTTTCCTTGGCCTTCCTCTGATTCTTTACCAACCACATTCGCCTCACAAATTTATTTTACTGTTCTTTCTTCACTCGTTCGATTCAAATGACCAAACCATCTCAACACACCTTTCTTAATTTTATCGATAATGCTTATCTCAGCTTTGCTTTCATTCCTTATATCACCATTCTTACATCTCTCTCATACAACGTTTTACGTTCAACCGCACATTCGTCTGAGAAAATTTTATTATTATGGGTGTTAGAAATCTTGAAAGAAATTAGAAGTGACTGCCAAATCAATTAATGACATAAATGATTGTTATTTTTTGACATCTCATAAAAGATGAAGAAGAATATGGAAGTCTGGGCATTTACGGGGCTGACGACCGTCATAGGCTGGTTTAAGTGATCACTTCACACACGTGTAACATTCACCAATTCTACCCATTATTGACAACCACTACTCAAATTCTTGGAAGTTCTATATGTATTAACCAATTTGAAACATTGTTCTTGAATGACTAGAACTTCCCTAGAGACGTCTATTGGTGAGATGAAAAGAAGCTTTTTATTCAACAGAAACTCTTTTATTATCTAGTATGTGAGGTCCGAATCCTGAATTATAATCACACACATGAGAAACGCCAGAAAATATAATTTTTATTTTTATCATTTTAGCTTATAATTTGACCAGATGATTTATTTACAACATTTTGAGTAGGTTCAAATACTCTTTAATGAGATGTCAAAAAATAATAAGAAAAATACTCCTATGATTGGAGATAATCCAAATTTGTGAACAAGTATTTCGACCCATTAAAAATGTTGTTAATAATTATTTTTAGAGTAGGCTGATTAATTTTTTTATATTCATTCACATTTTTTTATTCCTGATCAATGTTTCGTAGTCGTACAGGAGAATTTGACCAAGTGCATTTGTTTACAAAAACGTGATCATTGACTATTTGATATCTTACTAGCTTAATATTGCCCTGAAAACACCCCAAAGGATTTTAAACTTGTAAGTATAATATATTGACTTGTTAAAAATGACAAACTGCATTGATGTTTATTTTCTTGCTAAACAAAAGTGACTTAAATGGCCCTCCTGAACTATTTATATTTCGTTAGTTGGTCACTTTCTCTTGTACGACTACGATTTGATGGTTTTATTTTATTAACGCAATACACACAACCTTGACAGGGACCACACAATACATGAAAAATGACAGCTCTACAGCTGTTGACATCAGCTGACTACACTGGCAGGTCTTGGATGGGTTTGAAATCAGTCGTCAGACATCATCCAAGCATTAATTCGCGGCTTGTTCGTTTACTGTTTCGTGGTTTTGCGATTAATTATTATTATGATTTAGAATGAATTTATCGATGTGGGCAGCAGAGACAGGTTCTATTAAATTTATAACTGGAATTGACAGCGATGAGTTATAATGGTAACAAGTTTGGCAACTTTCAATAATACCGGATGTATGTATCTACATAATTACATTTTTTTATCTAATGGCTAAAAAATATGTAAATGGCTACTTAAATATATATATATATATATATATATATATATATATATATATATATATATATATATATATAAATATAGTATATATATATATAGTATATATATATATATATATATATATATATATATATATATATATATATATATATATATATATATATATATATATATATATATATATATATTAATATAGGTAGTTTAAAGGCAAAACGTGATAGATGTTGATAGATGTACGAATAGTGAAATAAGGAAGGAATGCAAAGCTGAGATAAGCATTATCGATAAAATTAAGAAAGGTGTGTTGAGATGGTTTGGACATTTAGAACGAATGAGTGAGGAAAGAACGGTAAAACAAATTTATGAGGCGAATGTTTGCGGGAAAAGAAGCAGAGGAAGACCGAGAAAAACATGGCACGATCAGGTATGCTAAATACTTGAAAGTGGTCAGGTTAGGAGTCGTAACAATCGGCGGGTATGTATGAGGAGATGCATGAACGTGGAAGAGGCGAAGAATGTTTGCAAGGACTGAGTGGTGTGGCGCTCTATTCTCTCTGCCTACCCCTGCGGGGAAGCGGCGTGATGGTTAGTAAGTTAGTTTTTTTTAAAAGCAAAAGGGGTATATTTGTCTACGTCCAAATTTTACAAGAGAGCAAAAACAAACTTGTGAAATTAAATAACTCATTTTTTTCTGTATTTTTATTTTTTCTGTATGTACATATCTCAATAGAACTAAATAAGTATTTCAACTACAGCTAAGTATATCCTTTTGCCAGATTATGGAATACACTATTTTAGACATTTTGTAGAACAAACTTGGAAAATGAAAAATTTGACAGATATACCCTTTTGCCATAACACCTTTCTTTCCTATTTTGACGATCAAGATAATACTGCGTTTATATGATGCAAAGCGCCATTAGAGTACGGATAAGGGTTTTGAGAAAGAAGAAGACACTTGATCACTCTTGGTTGTGGCTCACACTGGTGAAATGGAAAATTAAGGAAATAAACACACATGCTCATTATTAGTACAAAAGCATGCTATAATTGAGCAATTGCTGCTTAGTAGCATGCAGGGGTGTGCCTTCCATAAAGGCAGAAAAGCAGTGCCTATCCCAACATACCCGCGTGACATATAAAAATGTAACCAGTAACTACCCTACCTTATTAAGAAGTACCAGCTTACCTTACTACCTACCTCTACTGCCTACTCTAGTACCTAGCTTACTCTACTACCTGCCTCTACTGCCTACTCTAGTACCTAGCTTACCTTACTACCTACCTCCACTGGCTACCCTAATTAATTCTCTGCGCACGCCACTGGTAGCATGTGTGTACGTACATTGCTAAAAAATAATGCATGTTCATTTTGAGCATGCTCAAAAATCGACAATGGTTCGTTTTTTAAGCATGCTACCTGCAACGCAAGCATGCTCCGAGCGCGTCTGAACAGGTTTGCTTATAAGCATACTAGTATCGATGTACGTAAACGAGCTTGCTTATTTCAAACAAATGTATGCAGCTAGAGAGCATGCTCGTCTTAAGCAAGCTGATAAGCATACTTTATTAGTAGCATTTGTATCTGTACCTCTAAAATCTATGAAACAAGGATGCAAACGAGAAACATTGAAAATACTGAGTGACAGCTTCCGTCAAAAGTACGATATCAGTCATGAGCATTTTTTAATATTACTTACATTACTGTCACCTTAAACAGATGGCGCTGCCATTGCGGTAAAAATCTGGTTAGAAATATGTTTTATATGACACAAGAATGTAAAAATAGGCGCGTATTTCGAATACAAAAGCGTGTAAAAATTTCAAAGCAATCATAAGTAAAATATGTATTTATTCATTTCAGATACGAGATGGAGGTAAACGGAAAAGTATGATTCTGACCAACAGCAGAGGGAAGCCAACCATGGAAATATATAGGCCACCTAGTAAGTACCTAAGCTGAGATATTTTTTTTCCCCAAGAATCATCCAAGGAGATAAAACTAAACTAATAAGCCGTTTATTAGTTTCACTAGTCGTGTTTCCGCGCGCGATTTTTTTTTTCGAAATTATTTTTTTTTAAATTAATTTATATTGAAAAAATATTTAAATATATTTTTTTAAACTCCTGCCTTTTCAATAACTCTTTTCTTATCATATCGCTCACTCCTTTCTAGAACGTCATATATCAAAATTCGTCAACTTTCCGTTGTGCATGTTTTCGGAATGCCCAGAAAATGTATTAAATCCCAGCAAAAGTGGCATATTTTTAACTTAATATTTACCCGCTACAGGGCAGAAAGTGTTGTTTTTGCATTTTGAAGAAAACGTATTGTTTAATTATTTCTTAAATAAACTTAATATTTTTCAAATGGAGAAAAAACGTTCAGGTTTTAATATATTATTAGATTAAAACCAATATTTTTAGCTTTTCCACTTTATTTTTATTTGACCAGCGACCGGGTTTTGTCGTTACCGACATCATCAGACTGGCCAGTCTGATGGTGTCGGTAACGACGAAACCCGGTCGCTGGTCAAATAAAAATAAAGTGGAAAAGCTAAAAATATTGGTTTAATCTAATAATATATTAAAATGCAATTCCATCACGAAGTGTCAGTGGATAATATAAATCTATTAAAAAGTTCAGGTTTTCCCTAAAAAGATCTGTTGCGCAGTAAAAATTTCAATAAGTGGCTTGATATTTATTTTTAATACATTGTACTATGCCAAATACAATAGTAATAATTTATTTCATATTATTATGCCAAATACTTGAAAGTTGTCAGGTTAGGAGTCGTAATAATCGGCGGGTATGTATGAGGAGATGCATGAACGTGGAAGAGGCGAAGAATGTTTACAAAGACAGAGTGGTGTGGCGTTCTATTCTCTCTGCCTACCCCTCCGGGAAGCGGCGTGATGGTTAGTTAGTTAGTTAGTTTACATTGTATTATATTTAATAACTTTAAAAACGATCTCCTGAAAAATCAAGTTTTTTGATTTATGACGTTGTTGAAAGGAGTGAGCGATATCATAATAAAGAAATATTTATACTCATATATTTCCAAGTTGAACTTATTTCATCAGTACAAAAACGATATTTGAAGCAAAAATTCAATTCCGTCGAATGTTACCTGGATTTAAAGAAAATTCAGTTGCGATTATAATATCGTATACTGGGTCTTAGTGACTCTTTAAAATAACACACTAGAACCCCTATAGAACACCTTTGGGACTGGGCCTATGATTGGTTAAAAAAGGTAGGATTATAAGAAAAAACAGAAAAATACGGATTTAAAGTATAATAAAATAAATGTAAAAAATAAATATAATAAAATAATGTCAAAAAAAAATTGTAAAACGAACTCCCTCTCTAAACACAAGTATCTACTTTATTAGAGAGGTAGAGACGTTATATTTTCAATATTTTGTATATTTACCAACTATTTTGTATATTTAAATATGCATTTGATAAAAAAAAATATTCAATAAAAAATAAATAAATAAACTATGTCGTCTGAACAATTATTGTATGTATAGTTTTTTTTACATTAAAAACATTGCAATAAACCGCACAACAGCTATTGTTATTATTGAAAAAGAACAATACAATAATACACACACACATATATATATAATATATATATATATATATATATATATATATATATATATATATATATATATATATATATATATATATATATATATATATATATATATATATATATATATATATATACATATATATATACAAATTAAAAGTAGCCTATTGATTTTTTTTAATATATTTATTAAAAAAATATTATTACCTGCCCTACCGAGAAGCAGCGTGATGGTAGCAGTCGTTAATATATTTGAATAATTAGATATAGAAAATGGGGCGAAGAAAAAAAAAGTGGGAAGAGAAGGACGATCAAAAAAAAAAGTTAGGTATATGAAAAATTACGATGGTATTAGTATTTTTTATATGATTTTAAATAATTAAATAAACCCTTCTTATATATGAATATTTCAAATGAAGGACGTTTTCGCCCGCCACGAAATCCGTGACATAGCAGTCGTTGCGTTTTATTCATAATACTCAATTCCATCACACATATTATTACATACACATATGTCACAAATGTGTACTTGTAATTTATACTCATCCTAACTAGTACCAAAAATGTAATCAGAACGTCTAAAATTAAGAACGATTGTGTGGTCATTTTACAAATTATCAAGTAAAAAACGGTCTCCTTATTTTTAAACAGAAAACATGGTTTTTACTCCTATACATTTACAGTAAGACCATTAGAATCGAAATAATATACTTTAAATATATTATGCATTTAAATTGGTATCTCCGATTCATAAAAATATCGTATTACATATCACATGACGCACCAATTTACGTATGAAATACAGTAAAACCTCGATATAACGGACTTCGGATATTTTTTTATTTTTCATCATTATATATTTTTTTGCTTTTCATAATATATTATAATTATATTGTGAAAAGCAAAAAAGTATATATATATATATATAAGTGAAAAGAAAAGACTTATTTCAATACAAAAAGAGATCCCACAAAGGCATGGACAGTGTGTGGGTATACATTTTATTTTAGGTTATAATAAAGGGTACTGGAAAGAATATTGAAAGCTGTCCCACCGCATGGGACACTTCTAGGTACTTCTGGGGTACTTCTAGAAAATTTGGTGATGTGCTTACTATCTTGTATTTATTTAGATTGGCAGTGACAGGTAAATTGAAAGCTTTTAAATGTAAATTCACAGTAAAATCGGGTTACAATTTTATATTGTTTCACATTTTCAATAAATTTCGCAACTGAAAAGAATACAATATAAGAAATATAACGGACAAAAATCCAGTCAAATGGAAAAAATGTCCTGTTAATACATGATAAAGTTCAAGTGTCGCCGCATGTAAATAATTTTATAAACTTGATTTTTTTCAAAACAGGATCACAGAAAGCAAGGGCGTCGAAATCAAACAGCAACGTCACTTCACGACGAGTGTCTGGAGACAATAAACAAAATTTTGTTTTTGTTTTGTGTATTGATTATTTATATTTATATGCAGTTTTTTGTAAACATGTTTACATAGAACGTATTTTTATATAATGAACTTCCGGCTATAACGGACACCCCCTCCCCCCAATTAGTCCGTTATATCGAGGTTTTACTGTATACTATAAAAAGTAGGTAAAATTGCGAAACTGACGCACCAATTTACGAAGGAAATATTGTCATTTCAGTTTTCATTATTCTTTAAATAAAAACTATATTCATCGCGTAATTATGCATAAATTCTTCTTTTGTATGCACGGACGAGGAAACAGACATACAATAAATGAATCATGTACATATTCAATATATTCTATATTCTCTGCCGTATATATATTATCTGCCGTTCATATTGTATATCAAATTGGATTAGTGGGTATTGAAACTTTGAGATTACTTGTAAACATGTTACGTATGCACTTACATATTTACAGTACAGTTATATGTACATCCAGGGATGGATTGTGGAAGGGGCTTGGGGGGCTCGCGCTACCTTTTTTCATTAAAAAACATATTTTAGTGCAAAAAAAATTAAAAGGAAAAAATAAATCTAGTGCATGGGGTTTCAGCGCCATCGTTGTATTCAATTTCATACTACAATATATTCCGCATTTTATTTGTATACATAGGTACATGAAGACTATGAAGCTGCTCAAAACAAATTGAATTGAATATATGCAACATGAAACGATGAGACAACAACAAAAAGAAACGTATATAAATAAACTAAATTAGCGAGCTCCTTAAAAATTATAAAAGAAAAAACTGCAATCAATATTTCAGTATAAATGAATCATAGAATATGAAACCTTTTCTTAATTTCACACCCGCAAAATGTACTTCAAACATTTTTTACTTAAGATATGAACCCGCACTCATATAGTGCATAGGGCACCGCGTCGGATGACGCGATGTTAATTGATCATTCATTATATGAGGATAAGGTGATCAATCCTGCGCGCCAACCTAACGAAAATTTTCGAATCCTGAAAACCTGAAAATAAAATGTAAGCCCATTTTTTTTCTCGTCAATATAAAGCTGAAAGAAAGATTAAACTTTAATGCACTTAAAACTAATGAAAAATCTTTAAAACTGAACGAATACATATACATACGTTGTAAATTTATAATGCACCTTCATTTTATCTTGAATGGAATGCAATAAATGCAACCATTAGAATATTTTTTCTACTTTTGATTCTAAAATTCAGATTTTTCATTATTGAATGAAAGTTAATGATTCATATGACTCTGAATTGACGTACAATACCTCAACATTTCCTTTCTATTGTCTTGCTGAATTGTTAGCGCAATAATGTGATATTAATATTCATCTCACGTAAATTCGAGCCTTGCATTCTGTCGCGAAGGTGTAATAAGTGGTAACTGCGTAGGTACTTATAATAACAGTTATAATATAGGATGTTTTTTTAGAGGTATACACATTAAAATTTCCCGCAATAAACTGATGGTGGCACCCGCCGTGTAGCATATTGCGCCATCTTGTTGAAACCACAGCTCTGTCACATCAATGCCATTCAACTGAGGTACGAAGAAGTCAGTAATCATGATTCTGTAGCGCTCTGTATTGGCCTAGCATTCTGGCCGGCATCGTCTTTAAAAAAATATGGGCCAATGGTTCCACCTGCCCATAGAGCACACCAAACAGTGACTTTTAATGGATGTAAGGACGTCTCGACAAAGGCTTTTGGGTTTTCTCCACTCCAAATTCGGCAATTCTGCTTATTGACATAGCCATTTAACCAAAAATGTGCTTCATCGTTGAACAAAATTTTGCGTTGAAAAAGAGAATAAAGCTGAATATTGTTTTCGGCCCATTCACGACGCGCATAATGGTCATTTAGTGTATTCATAGTGAAATCGCAAAACGCACTGATTACATATCTGTCATCTGTAAAATGTGTCAACTGTAAAATTGACAATCTGTAGATTGTTTCTACTGTTTGACAGTTAAAAAGCCAAAACTCTTTAAAAACACCCTTTATTAATATATGTAATCATTTTCCTTGGATCACTAAACGTTATTATTTTAACGTTAAATTATAGATTCGAATATTCAAATAAGTAGGCGACTAGCATACGCCTGTCGCGTGACAAATGGGCGTCTATCTAACGCGCGTTCATAGTTCATTTAGTTCTCCAAGAACTAAAATATTTACTTCTAATTAATAACAGGCTTAACGACTATTAAGTTATTATTATTAAACCATATCCGCTCCCTATGTGGAGCACATGGAGTCCACAAACTGCCTCCAGGCTTTTCTGTCGGCCGCCAGCTTCCTTGCATCCTCCCAAGTCACGTCCGCGTCCCGACGCTCTGACGAGAACTGCCGACAAATTGCCAGCAGTGGTCGTCTTGGGAGGCGCGAACCTGATGCCTTGTAAAAGAGGCAAGCTTGATTAAGGCTCTCGGGAGGCATGCGGAGTACATGGCCAAGCCAACTGAATCGCTTTTCTTGACGACAGTTGTTACCAAGATTTGCTGCGTCCTACGGCTTATCTCTTCATTTCTCACAAAGTCAAACCACCGCACGCCTAAATTTATTTGCAGACACCTATTCTCAAAGCTCAGAACACGGCTGCTCTAGGCCCTTATAGGGTGCCATGTTTCACAGCCGTATAAGAGAATAGGAGCAATACAGTTAACATGAAATACTTTCAAACGCATCCACGATCTGTAATTGCGCAATACGCTGATATCTGTCATTTTTATTGATGGCTTTAAATGCTTAATGTATTGAGATGAAAATCTGGGATCGAAAAAGGGTGAATAAATTCATAGAAATAAATTATCACACTTTTATCAAAACAATAATTAGAATTGAAACATCAAAAAAAAATATTCACTCATAACCTTAAATTTTAAACTCCAATAAAACAAACGTCTTGTAATGTGTAAAGTGACGCAAATCTCGAATCGACCAATAGAATAACAAATACACCGCACTTAAAATTAAGATTAAAAATAATGTACAGGTAGGTACGGACATTTGGTAAATTGTCATTAGAAATCTAGATAAACATAACATATGGCTAATGCGTTCACTATCAGTTTTTGACACGTGGATATTGAACGCCGATAATTTACTTATGAATATTGAGGTCCCACCCTTTCCGGGTGAGGACCTACCTATTTTTTTGTATGGACTTTTCGTTACTAGATCAAGTTTGGGAGTTAAGACGCGCAGAAGTCTATTTTTTCAATATTAATAGAACTATCATATTTTTGAAATACAAATTAATAACTTTTGATTGAAAGTACGTTTTTTATGATTTTATAACACTCACTACCGTTTTTGTTTTAAATACTGAAAAGTGACTTACACCAACGTGTTATATGTTTTTTTTATTTATGTTTTGGGTGATATTTTTAGTATCTCAGTTATCTAATACTTTAACGCATTATTTTATTTCTTCTTATTTAAAAACTCAATAAAGTTACCTACTTTGTGTCTCATTTTAAGTGCCTACTCAATTGTTCTGTTCTACACAGATTCTTATTTGAAATTTGAAACATTTTCCTTGCCATGCCATGTGTGTAGTCGTGACCGTTATAAATATAATTTTAAAGTAAAAAAATAAAATTTTATTAAAAATAAACGTAACATTTTCAATTCAATCGATATATCATGGACTATTTAAACAAAAACCTTTTTTTTTAAGTTGGTACATTGTTATCATGTGTAGGTACTTCGTATCTTTAGGCAGTGTAAATTAAAACACAGTCAAATACAATACTCTGATCCATAAGTGGCTTGAGTTTAACCGCTAATAGTGCTAGTAACATCAATTAAAATTTCAGCGCTTAGTTCTATTAATTTTAATTAAAATAAAAGTTACCTAACGCAGCCATTTCTTCGTTTGCTTACTATTCACTTTTTGAAATTAAAAACAGTTTATGATAATTGTTAAATAATTAAGTATTTAATAGATGCAAATCACGATACTTTGTTTCTCTAAAAGTGTTTGGTCTTGTTTTCCTACCAAGATCAGTAAGTGGATAATAAAAATAAAATAAAAATATTTCCGTATCATACTGAAAGTATGCAAATTTATTACAGTTCAGATCAAAATGTTATATAATGTATGATAATATGCAGAAATATGCTGAATTAATGTCACTTTGCTAGTAATTTTTCATTTGGACTCAGAAAATCGTTAAATTACTCGGATAATACCACTTGGACTGTAATTGGTTGAAGTTGTTTATAGTCAATTTTTATTCACGCAAACGTAAGTTTAGGTTTCGGGTTTGATTTCCAGATGATCGATGATTGATGCGATGCAGTGCCCTATGTACCGTTATGTGCAGATGAGGGTTAGAAAAAGAAAATAATAATATCCCATCCCAATAAATTTACAAAATGACATATTAATTGAACAACAGTCGACAAATGACCTGGAATTTCCCAAAGAATTCATCTATAATAATAATAATAAGTTTGTAAAGCGTTAATTGAAAAATAGACGCAATGAAGATCGCGAGCATTAATTAGGCATTTCCCGGTACTAGAATACGCCCCTGCGGCGCATGTGCGTCGCGTATGAAGTTGGCATAGACAATAAGCTACGGATTTTTCGCTGTCATGGCGGCGTTGTGTCCAAAGTTATTCAATTTAAAATGACATCACACGATAATGATATGGCAGGTGTTCGCGTTGACGGAGTGCAGCAGCAACAACAGAACAAGCTGAATGTCCACGCTAAGGAGTTCACAATGTCCAAGCAAAACGATCTGCAAACTTCCAGGTGAGTTTTCCGACTTGACTTTCAACTGTTTTAATTTCAAATACAAATAATTAAAACTCACGTAAACACCGCTATATTTTTAACTTCTAACGAATACTTTGATACAAGAACGACGATTTATTTTCCAATATACTTATAATAACATTCCATATTCAGCAAATTATTAAAATTTATTGATCAATTTTCTGCATCACGTAAATCTTCCAATAATAGATTATTCCAACTATGAGTAGATAGTGCCTTTTAAATTAATTAATCGAAGAATTATATTTTTCGGATTCCTATAATGTATTTCAAATATACCGCTGAAAACGTCACTTTTGCGCCCGTCTATGGTTATCGAAAAAATAATGATATAAATGCCTTATGTATAAAATCATTTTGTTATATGAAATTCCTCTACTTCGTTGACTAAAAGCAATTCATTTTTCTCGGTATTTCCACACGGCCAGAAAATTGTTCTTTATGTTTATTTTTTCTTTATTAAGCATTGATTATCCCAACATCGAGATAAAATAATATTGTATTGTGCATATACACAAATATATTGAGTAATATATTCGCGCTAAATCTGATTTTACTTGTTTTTTATTTAATATTTTTAAGAACTAGAATAAGAATATTGTTTAGAACTAGAATGTTTGATAAATGTGGTGCATTAAAAATTACAATAACTAATTTGCAACATGTCGGGGGCTGGCAACAAGATTAACCTAATTGATATTTTAAACAAAGTAGGTATATCTATTTTAGCTAACTTACCTAACATTATTTTTGATGAAGGTACTTAAATAACGGAAAGCTTTAAAAGATGCTTCGTTTACCAAATAATTATAAATCAAACACATAATTTTCAATAAACGTACAAAACTTATGTATTGTACTTATTATCACTTACAAAATACAGTTTGAAACAAAATATTTTGGTAATTACCACCATGTATTATTATTTTACCGGGATTTTGAGTACTATGATTTTGAATATACATACATTTATCAGTACCTTGAAAACACATTTCTAGTCAATTACAACGGAAGCAATGAATTCATTGTTATGATTGTCATCATATATTTTTTGAATTATCACTTATCTAAGTAAATAATATTAGTAAACAATAGTAGTAAACAATAGTAAGCTATATTGTCTTATATGGGTTACTAACAAGTGGGTACCTACGTATGACTTTTTATCTAGTAGGCACTGCTCTCTAATACGGAAAATTGAATTTTTTGGCAGTTACCTTTACTTATTTTGCTAATTAATTCGAATATCTGACCACAGGTAACTATTTAAAACAAATCTTAGTTTTACATCGTTTGTTATGGATATTTGCCCCATTTTTTCTGTAGAATTCTGAATTATTAGCTTCTGACAATATATGTAAGTACGCAGTTTGATTTAATTTTCTGTATTTCATATTTTGAATAATTAATCTTAATTATTTGACCACAGGCAACTTGAATAATTTTAATTTGCGTCACTTGTAGTAGATATTTACCCCTTATTTTCTATAGAATTCTAAATTGTAATCTTCTGTCAATAAACGCAACTTCCTTGAGTTGATTCCATATGAAATAATTTCATTTTATTGCGCAATTAAATTACAAACAATGAAATCGTTGAATTAGTTTAATTTAATATAGTTATATTTATATTGTTTTTTTTTTAGTTAGAAAATCCATTAAATATAAAAAGCTATTACTCATTGATTCATTGAGGCGTAAGTAACAAACTTCTAAAAGCTTTAACAACTAAATGATGCATTAAAAATTTACTTGTATTATTACTGCTCACTTATTTCCGTTAATTCATTAAAAATATTTCATAAAATAATGAAATATCTTTCTTCATGTTATTGCGTGTAATTAGTAATATAACGTGGAAAAAAAAAGGTTTTAAAATTGAAATTATTTGGTAATATTCTAATTACTAAAATATTTACTATTAAAAGGACGATTTATGAATGATTTTTTTAACTGCAGAGGTATATACGGCTGTCCAAATTTAAAATACAGTAAGGGACATTTTTTTTGTAGTAGGTTTTATTTTGCATTTTTGGACTAAGTAGTCTACTTAGTCCATAAATGCAAAAAAAACCTACTACAAAAAAATGTCCTTTACTGTGTTTTAAATTTGGACAGCCGTATATATATAATGCTTATGGTAAGTAATCCGTAATGAATAAAAACTTACAATTCCACCCCTAATTTATAAGTATTGGAAGTCAAAGTGCAGGTTCGAGATACATGAAGTTGAAATTTGAATTCTCCGTATGTAAAAATAATTTTTAAATCTATCTCTTAATTCTACATATCGCTCACTCCTTTCAAGAACGTCATAAATCAAAATACTTGATTTTTCAGGAGAACGCGTTTAAAGTTTAAAAACATATTACAATGTATTAAAAATAAATATCAAGCCACTTACTGAACTTTTTACTTTGCAACAGATCTTTTTAGGTAAAACCTGAAGTTTTTTCTCCATTTGAAAAATATTTAGTTTATTTAAAAAAATAATTAAACAATACCCTTCCTTCAAAATGCAAAAACAACACTTTCTGCCCTGCAGCGGGTAAATATTAAGTTAAAAATATGCCTCTTTTGCTGGGATATAGTACATTTTCTGGGCATTCCGAAAACATGCACAACTGAAAATTGATGATTTTTGATTTATGACGTTCTTGAAAGGAGTGAGCGATATGTATATGAACGAACATAAGGACAGTGTAGGCAATAAATTATTTTGTTAATAGAATGCTGTCAGAATTTTTGCCAATACTTTTATTTCAAAACTCGTGTCCACATATCCGTTCTCTTTCAAAATATGCCTCTTTGCTTCGTGATCTGGTCTCAATATTATTCTAACCAAACGAGTTATTTCGAATCCTTGTAACATTGACGATTATTGTAAAAAAAGTCATGAATGGCGGGCTTAGATATCGGAGACTACTCTTATGGTGCATTAAAAATGCAATTAACAAAAAAATAGAGAAAATACTGACTATAATTATTTTCAGAATATCGAATGGTCTCACAGAGGTACCTTCAATAACGAGACGCAGAAGTAAAATTCTGACTAATATTGTTAGACCAATGAGGTTTCCCTACAGATGGGTTTAAGTGTGAAGATTTTTACTTGAAATTATTTCAAGAAGCTACAAAATGGAAGCAGTGAAGATACTAAGATGGGGGAAAGAATAATCCGGAGCACAATATTGCTTAAACATATTTTCCGAAGCTGTTCTATCTATGGCACCCTGTTTCAGATTCTACAAGAGTGATAACTGGTCATACATGCATTGGCATATTGTGGTTTACATGATTTTGATTCTTTAAACTAGACCAATTTTATTAATTCATTAAAAATCAATATAGTCCGCCTCCGTAGTGTAATGGTCAGCACGCTCGCTACCGTATTGGAGATCCCAGGTTCGATTCCCAGGGGTGGTCAAATAAATATAAGTGAATCTTTCACTGTAATATTTATTCAATATTACCCTGGACTGGTACCTAAAGCGGAGGGCTGATCACCTTTCCTTCATGCGTTAACGGTCTAGATAAAATTGTGTTTATTTGATGCAGTGCCCTATGCACCATCGGGTGCGGATGAGGGTTTGAAGAAGAAGAATTACAGAGAAGGTATTATGAGGTGGTACCATTTTGTTTAAGGGAAAAGTGTCAATTAAATTATTAAATGTAATAGAAAAGCCAGGAAAGGGAACCCCAGAATTTTAGGATTGTAAAATGATTGTGTCGTATAACGGTTCCAGATCAAATATGAACATCAACCAGCTGTACCCGGGCGGCGGTGGCGGTGGTGGGGGCGGGCTGGCGCACTCCAAGTCCTCGGGCAGCATCCTGCACCAGCTCATGGCCGGCGCCAGCAGGGGAGGCGGGGCTCCGCAGCTGCCCGCGCTCTACCCGCACCACCACCACCCCGTGCTGCCGCTGCTCACATCCGCCTCCTCTTCCAACATACTGCACGTGAGTTGAGGTCATTTTGGAAAAGTTTGTAACACCTTCTTCTTCTTCCCATTGTAGATCCTAGGGATCTGTTTGTGCCTCCCAGCGGTCTTTCCATCTTTTCGGAGGTCTGCCTGGGGGTCTGCGTCCTTCAGGGTCGCCTTGGAGGGCGATACATGGAAGTCTGTCTTCTGACATTCTGTTCATATGTTCCTTCTAGTATGGCCTTCGTTGTCGTCCCCACCTCACGATGTTTGTAACACCCATTGTTTCAATTCAATTGACTTCTTCCTCTGCTTGTTGTTGGCCTGTTTTTAAGAGGGATTAGCCTCCTGCGATGTTGATTCGGCTGGACCGGGATGAGAAGAGGAGTTGTTCCGGATAGCGCAGGACTGTAATGCCTTTGCCAGAGTGATCGCCAACGTTGAATGAACCTAACAAGGCACACGAAAAAAAAAGATGTTGATTCCCACCTGTCAATCCATCTCTTTGGTTGTCTGCCCGGGAGTCGTTTACCTTGGCCTTGGCCGTGCAGTGCAATGTGGGGGAGTCTGGATGGTTCCATTCTCCTCACATGCGCATACCAGTGTCTCCTTTGTTGTTTTCCTCACCTAACGACGTCTTGGATCTCGGATATTTCTCTCATCTCGGTGTTCCTTATTATATCTCATAGATTCTTGTCAGATATGCTCTCCAAAATTAAGCCCTCGAATGAGGTCTCAAGTTAGAAGTGTCGCCAAATTGTTAAAAAAG
The DNA here is from genome assembly GCF_059751285.1 of Brachycentrus maculatus. Taxonomy (NCBI): domain Eukaryota; kingdom Metazoa; phylum Arthropoda; class Insecta; order Trichoptera; family Brachycentridae; genus Brachycentrus; species Brachycentrus maculatus. The sequence continues at coordinate 1,232,539 of NW_028280941.1, forward strand.
TCCCGACTGTAAATCTTGCATCGATCATATACTTAAATAAAAAAAATCATAATAAAGTTTGTCGCCCCACCTAAATAAAGTCAGCTAATCATATGATTATAGTTGCGTACTTGTCAATTTTTCACTGTACTAAACTGCACTGATTTTGTTAACATAACTTTGATTTATATTTAATGTTGCAATAATTGTAATTTTAAAAAAAAAAAAATTATAATTATAATCACATCTCACTACGTGAGACGTTCATCAAAATATAGTAATATATTGTAAAAAGTAAAAATAAACAAATAAAACCCTAGTAATATGTGTGGGATTATTCCAGCCCCCGCCCCGCGTTCACTTCAAGCTGCAGCCCCAGCAGATGAACACCATCCCGCTCACGCCGCTGGTGCACGACAAGAAGAAGAGCCCCCCGACGGGCATGGGGGCGCCCGCGGCCCCCACTGTGGCGGGCCCGCGCCTGCGCAGCCCGCAGCCCGCGCCGCTCAAGCGCTCCAAGAGCCTGACGGCCTCGGACACGCTGGCCAGCGGCATGGCGGCCCTCGGGCTCACGGCCGACGCCTCCGACCTCGGCACCTTCCCGCAGGAGATACAGGAGAACCTCGACAAGGCTACTAAAGGTACCTTTCCACTTTCTTGTGTGGTGTTTCGGGAATAACATTTCAAGAGTTAATTATATTCGGTTGTTTCGCTATATATTTTACAATGTTTTGTTGTATAGTAAAATGGCGTTGCTCATTTAACCACTTTACCCTTTCCGGTCCTCCAAAATTTAAAAAAAAACCAAGTTGGACAGTTACATTCCAATTGGAAAAAAAATCCTTAGTCCACATACTGTTGTAATAGATACGAGTGACAAAAATGTACGCTTGGAATTTAAATAAATAATACGTATGATGAAAAATATGTCAAAAAACATCCAACATGGGACCTAAGAGGATAAAATCGATGTCAAATGAGATTCGCCATTGGACCAGTAAGGGTTAGCAGTCGAATTTTGGCGAGAAAATTGGTCGGTGCAGGAAATCATCTCCAAACAACTGGAAACAGGACTACCCGAACACTGCTCGTGTTAGTCAATAAAAACAAATACATAAATATATTTGGCTGGAGCAAATCAAACCACCACGGATTATTCCTTTAAAAAAAAACTTCTTTTAGCTCCTATCCATAACCAAGTGAAGTATAAGATTCTGGTTTCGATAAACGCAGTGTTAACTCGAACGGTAATTATGCAAAGACAAGAGTAGTCAGTCTTAATATTTAGATACTACCATACATTATATCGCCCCAATCCGCTAAACACAGGTTGTACGTATTTATTTGATGATTTGTTGGCATTGACCGAAGCTCTGGTGTTGCAGATCCCAACCAACTGCCAGCCCGAGTGCTGATGGAACTGGTTGGGCACGTGCTGCGGCGCGCGGTGGAGAGCCCGCGCTACGCACTGCCCGCGGCGCGCGCCTGCCTCTGCATCATCGAGCTGGAGCGCACGCACACCTTCCTGGAGTCGCTGCTCAACACCTGCCAGCAGTGGTACCAGGACAGGGACAAGGTGAACCCCGCTTTTTTGTTGTGACATCTCTTCTTTTTTTAAAATTCTTTTGCATTACATGACATAAATTCAAATACAAAAAAAATGTTAATAAAATATAAATATAAATACAAAAAAATATCCCACAATGGCATGGCCTGTGTGTGGGTATACAATATAATTTAGTCATAGTAAAGAGTATAAGGGTATAGGTATTATAAGTAGAACTAGAATAATAGTATTAATATACAATACAAAAAATACTTGACTATCAGAAAACAATTATTTTTTTTTAAATAAAATTAAAAACTCAAAAACATAAAAAATATGAAAAAGTAAAAAGTTAGCAAGCATGTACTACAAGAAAAAGGAGGCTTCGTCCCCATCATTTTCCCCATCGTCCCCGTAATTCGCTGTGTAACTATCACAGCTGCTTTGAGACGTGGTCATCTCATCAATGTGGATCGGAACAGACAGAAGTAAATAGAGAGAATCTAGCTCTGAGATACGTGGTCATCTGATCAATGTGGATCGGAATAGACTGAAGTAAATATAGAGATTCTAGCTCTGAGATACGTGGTCATCTGATCATTGTGGATCGGACCGGACTGAAGTAAATAGAGAGATTCTAGCTCTGAGATACGTGGTCATCTGATCAATATGGATCGGAATAGATTGAAGTAAATAGAGAGATTCTAGCTCTGAGATACGTGGTCATCTGATCTTTGTGGATCGGAACAGACTGAAGTAAATAAATAGATTCTAGCTCTGAGATACGTGGTCATCTGATCATTGTGGATCGGAACAGACTGAAGTAAATAGAGAGATTCTAGCTCTGAGATACGTGGTCATCTGATCTTTGTGGATCGGAACAGACTGAAGTAAATAAATAGATTCTAGCTCTGAGATACGTGGTCATCTGATCATTGTGGATCGGAACAGACTGAAGTAAATAGAGAGATTCTAGCTCTGAGATACGTGGTCATCTGATCTTTGTGGATCGGAACAGACTGAAGTAAATAAATAGATTCTAGCTCTGAGATACGTGGTCATCTGATCATTGTGGATCGAAACAGACTGAAGTAAATAGAGAGATTCTAGCTCTGAGATACGTGGTCATCTGATCTTTGTGGATCGGAACAGACTGAAGTAAATAAATAGATTCTAGCTCTGAGATACGTGGTCATCTGATCATTGTAGATCGGAACAGACTGAAGTAAATAGAGAGACTCTAGCTCTGAGATACGGGAAGCAGAACTCTCCATATTTTCCAACTCTCTTCTGTTTGTAATGGGCAGTTTGTTCCCTCGCAGCTCCTGAATGTGATGATAGGCGGCGGCCGGCCGCGGCTGATGGCCTTCATCTCGCTGCTGCTGGAGCTGTTCTGCCAGCTGCGGCGGCGCGGCCACTCGGGCGCGGGCGGCTCCAGCATCTCCCCGCCGGCGCGCTCGCTCCTGACCCTCATCTGCCGGTGCTGCGAGGAGTGCATCCGGGCGCCCGTGCCATCTGCGTCCGATGTAACTGCCACCATTTCGACGCTAATTGAAATATAATGATCTGTACTATTTATTTTGTCCACCTCCGTAGTGTGATGGTCAGCACGCTCGACTACCATACTGGAGGTCCCGGGTTCGATTCCCAGGGAGGGGGTCAAATAAATATTAGTGATTTTTTTACTGTAATATTTATTCAATATAACTCTGGACTGGTACCTGAAGCGGAGGACTTATCACCTTTCCTTCATGTGTTAATGATCAAGATAACACTGCGTTTATATGATGCAGTGCCCTATGCACCATTGGGTGCGGATAAGGGTTTGAATGAAAAATGAAATGAAACTTTTTATTCTTTTTTGACATCTCATCAAAGATGAAGAAGAACATGGAAGTCTGGGCATTTACGGGGCTGACGACCGTCATAGGCTAGTTTAAGTGATCACTTTACACACGTGTAACATTCACCAATTCTACCCATTACCACTAAATATCAGCCCCGTAAATGCCCAGACTTCCATATTCTTCTTCATCTTTGATGAGATGTCAAAAAATAATATGAAAATAACTCATTGGTTATGATGAATTTTTCCAGACGGAGAATCTGTTCTTCGTACTGACGTACATAGGGCGCGACCTGGAGACCCAGCTGCCCGGGGACCTGGAGAAGCTGCTGTCCGCTGTACGCGACGCCTTCCTGAACGCGTCAGCGGCCGCGCCCTCCGTGTCGCGCACGCTGCTGCAGCTCATCGAGCTGCACGCCTCGCACTGGCAGCTGCCCGGGGGCGCCGTGCTCTACTACTACCCCTCCACCAAGTGAGGACCCCCCGCACTGGCCGCTAGTCTCGGAGATCGGCATCCTGGAGCCTAACTTGTCAGAAACTTTGATAGATAAATTGAGCTGACTCGCTGTATTTTTGAAAGTCTGTGACAAAGTGATGGTTAGTTGATTTCCAGCTGCTATTTTTGAACACTGAAGTTTTGAAACGTAGTTGATATCTTTTTTTACCTTTCCCTTCCGGTGATATGTATTTACTACAACTCGACTTTATAAATGAGAATATCAATATAAAATATAGTAGATACGGACTCAGAATTTTTGTATTCCTCCGTAATATAATTACATATAGTATAAAGTTGTTTATTTGCAGCAATGGAAATAAATAATTTGTGAAAAAATCAGGGATAAAATCACCAATACACAAACGTTTACCAGTGTGTGCGTACGTGTAGCTTGCGTATACGCGCATGTCGTAGCGTATTTAGCAGCGCCAGTTGTAAGCCCCCATCTTACTGGGCGGTCATGTTGCTATGCTAGCTATTGCAGCTACTTCCGATGTATTTTTTTCTCGTTTTCAGATACTTACCAGAACTTGCATCACAAAATTGTTACATTTCAACTCCAAATATGGAAACATTTAGGAACATGCACATTTTTCCCATATTTAAATCACATTTTCATATGGTGTACAAAATACATATCACCATTGCACTCGGAAGTTTTTTAGCGCCGTAAGGGAAAGGTGAAGCTCCGTGATGCTGGTTCACATCATAATATTTTCCTAACTGGAAGATATATTTCCAATGACTGATTCCATCCAATTTCGTCATGTTCAGATTTTGTACGCTATTGAAGTAATTATTTATCATGTTACCTCAATGTGTAATGAAAAGCGTACATTACTCCAAATGAAGGTCTGTTTACCCATAGAATGCAGAAAATTATTGTAAAACTACCATATTGGCTCCAAAATGGATCATTTTTGTTTACTTCATTTGTTCATTTCTACATTTTTTCTCTTAGATTCAATATTCTTCTTTTTAATCGTTGAATAGATTAATATTGTAGTTTTGTAAATTGCACATTATGTGCACTTTATACGTTTAGCTAAAAATGCATTTATGTTGTATGCGGTTTAAACAAGTACATATATTCTTAAATTTATCAATACTAAGTAATTTAAACGGAGCATTATATGTAATTTTGAATTTCTCAATTGAAGTATAAGAAATTATCTATTGTGGTCTATCTAAGGGTAGTTTTTTTTTGTTTTTTGTATTAACCGTTCTTCTTATAATGATGGGATTCTAGAATGTATTTTAAAAGGTAAACATAATTAGTGGTGGAATTAAATTGATAATTTTATGGAAATGATTTATGTTTCCAAAAATTCTAAATATTTCTCGCTTATTAACCTTAATACACTATTCAGTTGTCCTTGTACCGAGGATCTTGACACAAAGATGTCCTTAATTAAGAAGATCTCGGTAGGAGTGATGCCATAATTAGAGCTTCCTGTTGTAAAATTGTAAGATATATACATATATTAAATTATTGTATTTGTTGTGAAAATTATAATTTTCCCGAGAAAAGAATGCTTGTTTTCTTTAACTAGGCAGATCCGCACATTGTCACATTGCATAAATATGTTCAAAATACAATGTGACAAGAGTTTTTTTTCTAAGTACATAAAGTGTTATATAATTGTATGCGTGTACTTTGATCTTATAAGGAATTCATATACATAATCCCCTCACTCGAGTCCACATAAAAAAATCAGCGTATATTATTTGTAATACATTTGTATTTGTAATTGTTATAAATTTGACTTATTCCTGTATAAGGTAAAGGTGCTGTGAACATTATTTCATAAATGTAGACCTTTTGATTATAAGATATGTTGTAAGCGCCAGTTTAGGGCTGTGAAGCTCTGACTGCGATGCGCTGATTCATTTTGTATTTAAAAGAATGATTGTAAAAATATTAAATTAAGATAAATTATACTTCGGACCAATTCTTGTTGATCATAAATTTACTGTTTGTGCCTTGATAGTGATCATGTTTTTGGTTTCTCATAATTATAAGGAAACATTTAAATAATGTGTATTTTTTTTACATACTAATTGTTTTAAAATAATATAGAGTAGAGATTTACCACACGTATGTGTATATTCACGAAAATCTTATAACCAAATTATTGTTAAATTTTGGTAGCTGACGAATTAACATTACTCCTACAATTGTACCAGATAGAAATATAAGTATATTTCTCAACTAACCAAAAATGTGTAACTACAATTATATTGTAATTAGAAAAAAAAGACTTAACAGATAGATGGAAGATTATGCTGCTGATAATGTTGTCTCTTTAATGTCAATGTCTAATACCATAATCAAAGATAAATATTGCAAATGCTTAATGTGCCAAATTATATATTTACCCATTTTATTTATTTAAGTAGTTATAATAATATGTTTATTTAGCAGTGGAAATGATTGTCATTTTTGTATCCAAATAAAGTATAATTGCTCATCAATGTTGTCTTATTATCATAAACCCTTTTCCCCATCTCATTCATTTTATAAATAATTACATTATTTTATTTAATAAAATGCACTATTACAATAGGCATTCATATTACCCACTGAGATTTTAACTACTGGCATGCAATTATGTAATCTTTAATTGTAAGTAGTTATCAGAGTTATTCCATAAATTAAATAAACCTATAATAAATGAACAATACAATAAGAAATAAACTCGTTATCGATAATTACTGCAACTTTTATTAACAGGTTATTTGCTATTAGGTGTGTAATATTAAAATAGATTAAATTATTAAATAAAATATCTTTTAATAAGGTGCAGAAGAGAAATATTATAAATGAAAGATTTAAAAAAAAATGTTTTGATTTTTTAAATCGTGTCATAAATACAAAGATCTAATAAAAGGTTTAATTGATTATTGTGTCAATGTTATTTACGAACAAAACGAAAGATTAATGTTTCCTTGAATGTTTAAATGCAAAAAAAAAACAAATAGGTTTCAAAGCGTTGAATTTCACGCGCGCCGGTTGAATGAACCGCATGGAAAAAACTATGTACATATTCTAGCGACGCAAATTGGGTAGGTACCACTGAACTACTAGAATATGTGCAATTTCCCATCCCTAAGTTTGTACTGTTTCTTTTTTAGTTTGACAATTTTGCCGACTTTTGACGTTTGTGAGTCCGCGGGATGGAATCAAAAACATTGATTTGCCAGCGCTTTTATGAATAATACGAGATGTTTTTCATATAATTATCGCATTTGAAATACGCGCTTTATCTGATGTCATATTTAAATTTGACAGCGATGAGTCAACACCGCCGCAAATCACGGAGAGAGCTAGTCGACTCGCTGACGGCCGAGTGCAGTCGATCGCGTTGAGGCGTGGGACCTGTTGCTTTTGCGCGATGTCTGCGTTTATTTCATTCACGGATGCGACGCGATAACAGTGTGTGATAAACAGTGTTCTGATGTGAGGTTTATATCGTGATCTAGTGACACCATGGGGCTCATCAGCTCTAGAACGGAGACCCCTCCCTTGCTGGACGTGTCTCTCTCCACCAAGCACCATGTCCGCTCCGGGTCCACCAGGAGCCGCGCCAAGCAGCCGATGCCTGACCCTGCGGAACTTGACAGGAGATTCATTAAAGTTTTGGTAAGTACGGCCCAATACTCGCGTAAACGGCCAATTCGACTACTTGTTTCGTGTGTTTGACAGATGTTGTAAGACACTTTTGTTTTTATTTTGGTCGGCTGTTTTAAACGCTCCGTCAGATCGGTCACGATTTATCGTGTATTTACATTTAAACTTGTAAACGTGAACGTTTTGTAACCATTTAAACTGTGATTTATCATCAATATTATATTCGTAAATGAATATTTTCGATTGTATTAAACAGGATGTACCTTTTTTGTATAACAGTACAATCTTTTTGTGATTGATTTTTTTGCACAGATTGAGTCATACACATACAGGAACTGTAGTGCTTAAATTGTACATTTTTATTAGAATCGTTTTCCTTGTTGAAATGGGTATATTATGTACTCGATCATATGATAATGATTTTATTCCTATCTAAATCACATGTCATTAACTAAAATAATAATAACTGCAATCTCCAAAAGCCTTGATTTACTTAATACTAAAAGGTTCTTATTTCTTTTGACTTAGTTATATGATTAGATTTTTCATTAAATCTATTGTTTTACTAATTTACTAAATTTGTGCAAATTCTCTTTTTATGGCCATAACTGAAGGAAATTATTTTAGCTTGATTCTACTATTTTTTTTACTACCATTAAGAATGCCTTATTTAAAAATATAAACACAAAACAAAAACATTTAAGCTATGATATGTTATTTTATAGGTATAATTGACCCTTTGAAAATTCATACATTTTTACAAAGGTAACTACTTAAATCATAAAGAAACATGTATGAAAATATTTACAATTATATATTTTAAGTTTAATTTTTTTTAAATATATTATAATAATAAAATAAAAACCCTTATCCGCACCCCAATGGTGCATAGGGCACTGCTTCATATAAACGCAGTGTTATCTTGATCGTTTACACATGAAGGAAAGGTGATCAGCCCTCCGCTTCAGGTACCAGTCCAGGGTAATATTGAATAAATATTATAGTGAAAAAATCACTTATATTTATTTGACCCCCCCTGGGAATCAAACCCGGGACCTCCAGAATGGTAGCCGAGCGTGCTGACCATTACACTACGGAGGCGGACAAATATATAAACTGTGATATAATTTAACCTGATTTATGCCTGTGACAAATTCAAACCATTTAAAGATAAATTATCATGGTTTGATAGTAGAAACCAGTGGCAAACCATAAATTATCAGATAGGGAAGCTATATATGAGTATATGGCATTATTATGTGTTTAAAGAGCATCCGAGTGTCAATGCATACAATGAAATAAGCCTATCGAACACAGACTCAGAAAAAAACAAAACCTTTACAAACTGCGCAAACCAGCATCTGTACAATAAAAGTTGGTAACTTGTGTGATATTATTTTGGTACCATGGAAAATCTGGGTATTCATTTGCATGCCATGATAGTTTTTACTGATTTGTTCCAATAAATACATACAAAACTGCAAATAATATAATATTACAATGTATACACCGCTGGCAGATATACCTATATTTACAAATAATTATTTATAAATAATTTAGCTTACTTATTGTCTCATCGAATCAATCTTTATTCTGATATATTTATTCATCTTCTTCAAACCCTTATCCGCACCCGATGGTGCATAGGGTACTGCATCATTTAAACTCAGTGTTTTATGATCGTTAACACATGAAGGAAAAGTGATCAGCCCTCCGCTTCAGGTACCAGTCCAGGGTAATATTGAATAAATATTAGATTGAAAAATCACTTGTATTTATTTGACTCCCCTGGGAATCGAACCCGGGACCTCCAGTACAATAGCCGAGCGTGCTGACTATTACACTATATTTAATCTGTTATCTGTTATATTTAATATTCGTATTCCACATATCATTGGTAAAAATAAAAATAATTATTTCCCATAATTATTATGTGTTTATTGAGAAAACACTTTTGTTTGTGCAATATTTTTAAATAGTTTAAGTGAAAGTTTCAGTATTTGAAACACTTTGATTACATACACTTAAATTGTGAATATAAATATTCACATCTAAATATATAAATCACCATGCACTCAAATTCTTCTATGATAATATTATAAAGCAAGGGTGGCCAACCCGCGGCCCGCGGTCATGTATGACAATTTTTTTTTTTAGATATCGGGTTATTCATATAATTTCAAATAATACTTCAAATAGTTATTAAAACCAATAAAGTTTAAATTGATAAAAATGTATATTACTATACAGTATTATAAATACATTTTTTGTTGGTTCAATGTGTGTTTTCTTCTCACATCTGGTTGTAGCAATGTTTTTTTTCACGGGTTCAATTCCCAGGGGGGTCGAATAAATAAAAGTGTTTTTTTCGCTCTATTTATTCAATATTACCCTAGACTGATACCGGAAGCGGAGGGATGATCGCCTTTCCTTCATATGGCAACGATCAAGATAACACTGCGTTTATATGATGCAGTGCCCCGGATAAGGGTTGAAGAATTGTTAATTTTATTTTTTAAGCATAAAATCAATTTCTTTGACTTGTTAGGAGATTCTCAAACTAATGTTTGTTGTCTTTATATCGTAGTCGTACAGGAGAAAGTGACCAACTAACAAAACGTAAAATGTTCAGGAGGGCCATTTAAGTCACTTTTGCTTGGCAACAAAATAAACATCAATGCAGTTAGTCATTTTTAACAAGTCAATATATTATAATTCCAAGTTTAGAATCCTTTGAGATTTTTTCAGGGCAGTATTAAGCTAGTGAGATATCAAATAGTCAATGATAACGTTTTTGTAAAAAATGCACTTGGTCACTTTCTCCTGAATAACTACGATATGCTCTTTTCTTTATTTACGATTTAACCAGTCTGAGCCACAGCAACGTGTGGCCATGTACCGCTGATATTTTCTATAGAAAAATGTTTGATAATCAGTGTATTGATCTGCACATTCCTGCAATCTGTGTTATAGTAATCCAAGAAAATAACAATAATGTTTTCATTATAAAATAGCGCTACAGCTTACCGATTATCAGCTTCCGATCCGTGTTGAATGTTCACACAGAACAATATCAGTATTGCTTAGTTAGGGGAGTTGTAAAACTGTGTGATAAGATCAACTAAACAATTATTCTGTTAAAAATATTAGGATCAACTAAACAATTATTCTGTTAATAATATTAAGATCAACTAAACAATTATTCTGTTAATAATTTCACTTTCTTTTTTTCACTGTAATATTTATTCAAAATTACCATGGACTGGTATCTGAAGCGGAGGGCTGATCACCTTTCCTTCATGTATAAACGATCAAGATAACACTGCGTTTATATGACACAGTGCCCTATGCACCATATATATATATAAATATATATATATATATATATATATATATATATATATATATATATATATATATATATATATATATATATATATATATATATATACATATATTTATATATATGTATATATATGTATATATATATATATACATATATTTATATATATATATATATATATATATATATATATATACATATATATATATATAAATATACATATATTTATATATATGTATATATATATATATATATATATATATATATATATATATATATATATATATATATAGATATATATATATATATATATATATATATATATATATATATATATATATATATATATATATATATAAATAACCACTCACCGAGATATTTATGTCTACCAGTTTCGAGACGTACCCGTCTTTTCGTCAGGACAATCACTGCATGCAAACAATACCACCCTTCACCCACCAAAGCACCATTTACACACTTAAAACTACAACATTTTGAGTGTGTCCAAATACTTGTTCACAAAATCTGGATTATCTTCAATTACAGGAGTTATTTTCATATTATTTTTTGACATAATTTAACATTTAATTTGACATTTCAATAATGGGTAGAATTGGTGAATGTTACACGTGTGTAAAGTGATTACTTAAACCAGCCTATGACGGTCGTCAGCCCCGTAAATGCCCAGACTTCCATATTCTTCTTCATCTTTGCTTTTTTTATTCATATGTATTGTTATATATATTTTTTATCTGATATTTCTTTATACGATTAAAATCATCAAAATATGATAATTCAATAGTGATTTTGTGATTCATCGATTGATGAATTCAACCTATTAATAAAAACGATGACTGACCTATAATTTCAGATGAATTGTTCGATATCAAACAGGCACAGTGTACTCAGCTGTTTCGTTCACTTCATTATCGACAATATCTCAAATTCTTTGCGACTCGTCGTAATTTTCGCATACCAGACAAATTCCCAATAGGCGTACATGCCTTGTCTTCGACAAGATATCAGACACCCTGTGCGCGCTATCGGTTTTCTTGCCGTATGTTGAAAAAAATATTTCATTGCCAACCTCACGCATGACCGATTACGGTGATCTCAATAAATTCAAGTTGAGTCAGCCGCGAATGTTTCCCACCTTTGTGATTGCCTTGTCAAGCCTTATTGTGTCTTGGCATGCACATTTTTTGCTCGTATCTGCAAATTTCGCGTTTTTTTATATCTTGCTACATGGGATTGTGAAGGTTAACTAACGCTAATCATTATATAATCATTTCAAACAATGTTAATTTGAAATATATAAAAAGTATAGTGTCCCGGACTCTTAATTCAGAGTTGCTTGGTCGAAACCACTCTACCACAATTTGATACCTATTTCTAATAATGAGTCGCTTAGGCTCACAGAAATAGTATGAAATTGAAATATTTGTGTAAATAATAAAAACACAAATATGACTTTTTTTTTTAAATAAAAAATTAAATCGGCCATACAAATTGTTTGTATTTGATATTTTGCATTCAATAACATTGACAGGATGTAATTCCTTTAAACAGTGTGTTATCTTCAGGAAATTGACCTCTAAAACCAAAGAAATTATGACCTGTTTTTTTTTCAACACACGCATTTTTACAATAATATGTCTTCACTGGATTTTCCAGTGCCGAGGGCACATTTCATGATACTTCTTTTATTAAATTATTTGATTTGTCTGTCATGAGTCACACAATCATGGATGACGTGGCCGAATGATACAATCTATTTGAAACCCACCCACCTCAATTATCCAATTATGAAAAACTATTTTATGCATTGTTTAATTAATTAATGACTATATTGATAATGGAAGCATATTATACAGCTTAATTGTGTGATTCCCAACATTTTGAGTGTCCAAATACATGTTCACAAATCTGGGTTTCACTCAGGAGTTATTTTTCATTTATGACATCTCAACATAGATGAATACACGAAGAAAATATCAAATTCTGGATATTTACAGGGCTTACGAGCTGTCACAGGATGGTCAAGTGATCACTTTAGACATGTATAACATTCACCATTCTACCCATGATTGACAACCACACTTTAAAGTATACATACATATTTCATTATATCATTGATAATTTACAATAATAATAGAAATTCCTAGAATTATTGCTGATTAGCATTTTAGTAGACGGATTTTAAAACAGGAAACTGCATTTCATAAAAGCCACACTTACTTTATCTTTATAACAAACCATTCCTATACTAAATTATTTTTATCTTTATTTAACACATTTGAAAGCAAATGTCCTCAGAAGGGAAATGAAACTACGCAAATGAAGTAATGAAATCTCTTATAGTTTTATTTTTAAATAGTTCAAATGAATAAAAAGCAATTAATTTGGTATAATTGTTAAAACTTTTTTTAACCCTTATCCTCACCCAATGGTGCATAGGGCACTGCGTCGTATTGACACAGTGTTATCTTGAACGTTACTTACATGATAGCAAGGTGATCACTCCTGTACTTCAAGGACCAGTCCAGGGTAATATCAAATAAATATTAGCATGTAAAATTGCTGATGTTTATTTTCATCCCCCCCCTGGGAATCGAACCCGGGACCTCCAGCACGGTAGCTAAACACGCTAACCATTACATAACGAAGGTGGACTGAATGGAACGGATAATGATAATGATTAATAATAATCTTGTTCTGAAGAAAAAAAAGAAAATAATAATGATTGATTTATCTGGTGCCGTTTTTATGATAAATTACCTCAAGGGTGCTTTACAATATTCAATTTACGTATGTTACATTTTACAATTCAATATTTACATAATGCAAGTAATGTTTCCCGGGAAGAGTGAAAGTGAAAATCTAGATTTAATCTGGTTACTATTAACATGCGATCCGGAAAAGGCAGATCTTGAGTTAAGATCGAAATTCATCAGAAATCTGGATAGATCTCAAATTCGGGGGTAAGTGATTTCATGGCAAAGTCCCTATGAGCAATAAGCCCACGATGTACAAAAATATTTAAATGAATCATTAAAAAGGAAAGAATAAATAGATCCATATATCCAAAATCACAGCTGTTTGTGTTTATATCGCTCGCTCCTTTCAACAATGTCATATATCAAAAATTGTCAATTTTCAGTTGTGCATGTTTTCAGAATGCCCAGAAAATGTACTATATTCCAGCAAAAGCGGCATATTTTTAACTTAATATTTCCCCGCTACAGGGCAGAAAGTGTTGTTTTTGCATTTTGAAGAAAAGGTATTGTTTTATTAATTTTTGTAAGTATACTAAATATTTTTCAAATGGAGAAAAAACATTCAGGTATTAAATTCAAAAAGTGGATTGATATTTATTTTTAATACATTTTATTATATTCTTAAACCTTAAAAACGATCTCCTGAAAAATCAAGTTTTTTTATTTATGACGTTGTTGAAAAGAGTTAGCGATATGTAACTATTAAGTAACATGAAGTCGATCATTTAAATGATTCATATTTTTTGCCATTCATCTGTCGGTATGTTGGTTGGCCATTTTTACTTTCATCAATTTCTCACTTCCTGTTTGTAATTGACTGATTGTTGCGTGAGCATACAGTTTCGCTTCAACTATGTTTCTACACCTACTATGGCACTAGTATTATAGTACAATATACTCACACTACAATATATTGTATATGTGTAACTCTTACATGCTTCCTTCTGCACTAGCGAAATTTAAAGTGCTCTGATCTTCAAATGATAAGATTTGAACATAATTTTGAACATACTTACGAATATTTAAACAAATTTTGTAATAAAATTGTTAAGGCCAAACACACAACAAATCGCAACTTAATTTTCTTTAAACCCTGGTAACATTTGATATAATTGAATTTTTTGTTTAAGTTACTGTTTTTGTACCGAATAATAAGTTTTATTTTTTTTCTAAATAAATATATGGTTTTGAAAAGAAAAGAGTTGTTCAAAGGTAAGGAGTTAATAAAATGTTGAAAATATTTTTCCAATATATATTCTAAAAACAAAATTGTGCGCCGAAAGACGTCCGACCTCTAGCGTGGCCGTTTTCTTTTCTGAATTGGAAGGTTTGAGATGTCAGCCTTGAGTATCTTATATATTTCAAAAATATATAAATAAAATGTATCCTTATAGTATATTTTGTAAATTTAAATCAAAATTCGGTATCACAATAATAATTTTTTGTGTTGAAGGAAAAAATAACTGGCCTCTCCAGAAATGGAAAAATCAGACAAAAGTGTCTCGCTACCCTCTATGAGCGATATGTTAATAAATATAATTTTTATGACATAATGAATTTAAATAATTTATTTGTGTAGTTAAAAATGTAAATATGCAACAGGTTTAGCATTCTTATCACTTTATTTACCAACAAATTTTTACTTAAAACCAAGCAAATTTGTACTAATAACAAAAAATACAAGCAATTAACAAATACACTCATAATTTATGTACAAATCGTATGATTCTTATGATTTTTATTATATTAACTACCAAAAGCTGACTAGTCGGCTTTTCACTGCCAACCGTAAACGACCAAACACCGATTAGTCGGTACCCTATGTACTAGAAAAAATTCTCACAATTATGTATATCACTTTATCGATTTCGAATTTGAACTATTAATTCAAAAAGGATATTTAATAGGAGTTAAATATATTAAAAATAATTATGTACTATTACTTTTCAAAATTTTACATTGATTAAAGAAAACACTTGTTTTTTACCACTTGAGTTTTATTATAGACTACATGTTTCAGAAGTTAAACTTCCATCATTCAGGTCTGTATAATAACAATACATAGTTAATACATAGTTATTATACAGACCTGAATGATGGAAGTTTAACTTCTGAAACATGTAGTCTATAATAAAACTCAAGTGGTAAAAAACAAGTGTTTTCTTTAATCATTGTAACATGTCTTACCACAAAGTTAATGCCGAAACAATAAATAAAGTTTACATGTTAAAGACAATATTTTTGATACATACAAAATGTATCTGGAATGAATTACAATACAACTTTTTTGCTTATAATTTCAAGTGCAAAAATATTATCTTCAACGTTTAAATTTATGACACATAATAATGCATATTATTTTTTTTTTTTTTAGTTCCTAGTGAATATCCTTTTCAAATGAATAGTTCAAATTGGAAATCGATATAATGATATACATAATTGTAAGAATTGTTTTCAGTACTTAGGGTAGAAAAACCGACTGATTGGTGTTTGGTCGTTTACAATAGGCAGCGAAAAGCCGACTAGTTGGCTTTTGGTAGATAGTGTATTAAAACTACTTTAAAAAAAGTGACAGTGAGTTAAAATAATTTGTCAATGAACAGTAGACTGTGTCATAATACATAAAATGAGATTAGTTAATAGCTATAATTATAAAATATTTGATATTGGACATGTGTTTATTTTTATCAACCATGTCCCCACATTGCAAAAGTCATAACAAACAGTTGTCATTTGATAATGTTTTACAAGTACAATTATTACATTCAAACAAACCACCAATCAGAGAGTGAAACAGATTATAAGATGTTAATTTAGAAATATAAATATTTATCTTAGCTCCGGACCTACCTTAGGTTTGATTCTTCTTGCTATGACGTCTTTTGTCAGAAGTAAGACATCATTGTGGCAACTCTCACCTTCTTGACAGCTACACTGATATAATTAAAATATGACTTTGTTTTAAAATCACTACAATTTGTCAGTGATTTTAAAACAAAGTTATATTTTAATTATCTTCTTCTTCTTACTATAGGCCTTGTGGCCTGTTTTTAAGAGGGATTAGCCTCCTGCGACGTCGATTCCCAGCTATCGGCCCATCTCTTTGGTGGTCTGCCCGGGAGTCGTCTACCATGGGGTTGGTCGTACAGTGCGATGTGGGGGAGTCTGGATGGTTCCATTCTCCTCACATGCGCATACCATTGTCTTCTTCGTTGCCCTCCCCACCTAACGACATCTTCGATCTCGCATATTTCCCTGATCTTGGCATTTCTCAATCTATCTCGAAGACTCTTGCCTGTTATGCTTCTCAGAGTCTTCATTTCTGACACTCTAAGCGCGTTTTTTTATTATAAAATTGATAATCACAAAGTTGTTGCTTCAAATATAAATTATTATTACACTGACCTTGATTAATCTTGCATAAATTTACATTGTATCTCTCGCCTGACTACATTTCTAGTTCTTACATACTTGAACCCCAATACATACACCTTCCTCTTCTCTTATCAGCAAACAATGATGTTTAGGTATTCCATTTGAAAAATCCCAGGTTATTCTAGCCATAAATTTAATAAAGGCAAGGCAATCTGGTAATTAATAACCCAAAAATGATGTTGATAAAATTATCCAGTCAAATTATAAGTTGCTTAAAAATTTTAAATCATGTTTTCAGGCATCTCCCAGTATTTACAATAATCCGGTTAGGATCTTGCATACATCTAAATAAAAGGGTCTCTGCTAAATAAAAGCTTTCTCAAACCAACCATAGATGGCTTCCGTGAACTTAAACATAAAGCGTCTTGAGATTAATGATTTATGTAAGAGTTTAAAATTTTTGAGTAGTTTTCTTGTCAATCATAGGTAGAATGGTGAATGTTGAAAGGTAGAATGTTGTTACTTAACTAGCCAATGACAGGTCATAAGCTCTGTAAATATCCTGACTTTCATATTCTTCCTCATCTATGTCGAGATATCAAAATGCTCTGAAATTTAGGCTAAGTTTCACATACCGTGTTTGGTATTGATGTTGAATACACCGAAACACGTGTCACAATATATTAAAATAAATAATGGCGTTCACATAGTAAAAGTCACATTTAAAATATCGAAATTCTCATTAAATGCAAAAATCTCACTAAAACGAATTTATTTCCTTTTTTTGGATCTTTGGCATATGGATCCTTAGTGAGAGTAATTTAGAAAAGATTATTAAAATTATGGTTTTAACAGGATGAGGATAGGATACAGCGTGTGATAATCTGCTTGATCTGCTTGTTCTGTTTTTTGTATGGACTTTCGTCAAACTGTACTTGTTTCACAGAATACACTCAATGACCTGTGGAAAAAATAGTGGGAGTCGAATTTGGTATTTCTCTGTTGGTGCGACCCAAATACTTAATTGGGTCTTCGTCCAAAGGTGAAACCATTCATCAATTCATCAATCTGGAAATGAAATCATTTTGGCATTATTTTATCATTCACCATGTCAGTGATCTTCAAACTTATCCATTTTATTTTTTTTAATTACTTAGTAAATACCACTATTTCTTAAAATCTACCGTGACACATGTTTTGTTTTCTACCCCCTTTTCAACCTTCAACGTCCCAAGGACGCAACTCTAAAATTTTGAATTAGCTTCACCCACGGTGTTCGAAAATGATGCGGAATACATCGAAACATGTGTCACAGTAGATTTTAAGAAATAGTTGTATTTCCTAAGCAAATTAAAATGGATAAGTTTTACCACAAAGTGACTGCCGAATCAATTAATGAAATCTTCAAACTTTTTTGACCGCGTACCTATATGATGAAAATAATCATAAATTTAACCTTATTTTTCAACACATTTCAACATAAATGAAGAAGAATATGGAAGTCTGGGCATTTACAGGGCCTACGACCGTCATGGGCTTAGTCAAGTGATTACACATGTGTAACATTCACTAATTCTACCTATGATTGACAACCACACTAATTAAATGTTTGAAACTTCTAGATATATTGATCAAACTCGTAACACAGTATGTGAGTGTTTACAGCACCCATCTATCTTGGGATGAGGAAAGCTTTTATTAAGCAGAGATTCTTTTTTCCATTTGTACGTAAGGTCCTGGATTATATTCACATACTCGAGAAACGCTTGAAAACATGATTTTCAATTTAGTTTATAATTTTTTTATGGACACACTCAAAATGTTGTCAATATATATATTTGATGTGTTTGGGTTAGAACCCACTCTATTACATTTTGATACCAATTTTCAATTACGGAATGCTTGGGCCTACAAAAATAGTATGAGATTGAAATATTTGTGTATCATGCATATAAAATCTGCAGAAAATCAAGTTTTTTTTAAATTTTATTTTAATTTATTTATTTATTTTCATAAAACATAGATACATTCAATATACATATTCATTTCATATACACATTTATTATACGTATTACGGCTCTTTAGGCATGGCCTGTGTTGAGCCGAATACTAACATGGTAATACAAAATTTATATATATTTTTTTTTAAATTTTTAATATATATTTTTTTTAATGATTAGATTATAAACATAAATACAGGAGATACAAAAATAATTTATAGTTTAAGGTTTTTCAATGTGATAATTACACCTGGACTAATCAATTCTCTTTCTACCTTGTCCCTTCCAATGTTAAGCAACCATCGACGGACACTGTTCTTAAAGACCTGATCACTCCTGGAAATCTTAATGGTAAAGTTATCTTGATCATTAACACATGAAGGAAAGGTGATCAGCCCTCCGCTTCTGGTACTAGTCCAAGGTGAGTTTGAATAAATATTAGAGTGACAAAATCACTTATATTTATTTGACCCCCCCAAGGAATCGAACCCGGGTCCTAGCCGAGCGTGCTGACCATTACACTATGGAGGCGGACAAGAAAATCAAGTTACTAACAAAAATTTTCGTGTTTTAATCTGTGTACATGCTTTTGATAAATTACAAGATAAATTTGAATTATAATTTAATGGGGATAATGTGACTGAATTTGTCAACTAATTTTGGAACATTTTGGCTTGAACCCCTCTATTATTGCAATTCAAAGATCTGGTCCCAACCTGAAACGCTGTTTAAAACATACCCTAATTGTAAAATAATTGAGCAACTGTTGTCCATGATCGTGAACCCACTGTTTTTGAATTTTGTTTTTCAGTTTTATATTTTGAACACTCGAAAGGATAAAGAATTTTGGAGAGGAATGTGGTGTTTTTCTTTTTTTTTTTCATTCAAACCCTTATCCGCACCCCAATGGTGCATAAAGCACTGCATTATACGAACACAGTGTTATCTTGATCGTTAACACACGAAGGAAAGGTGATCAGCCCTCCGCTTCACGTACCAGTCCTGGGTAATATTGAATAAATATTAGAGAGAAAAAATCACGAACCCGGGATCTCCAGAACGGTAGCCGAGCGTACTGATCATTACACTACGGATGTGGTGTACCCTCAATAATTTTCATCTTAGCCCACTTTAGGGACCACTGTACTACACTAAGCACACACGCACACACACACTGCTAACTCGCTTGCTTTGTTAATAGGCTAAAGGTGAAAAGGTTAAAGTTATACTCTATCATGATACCGCTTGCTTATCACAAGTTGTTTTGGAAAATTTCATCATTTTAGAGTCAAGTTCTAGGAAATGATGTAACGAGTAAGGATTACAATGTGTTTACATTTACATTTTGACATCTCAACATAACAAAGAAGAATATGGAAGTCTGGGCATTTACAGGGCTTATGACCTGTCATAGGCTGGTGAATTATCATTTCACATATTTGTAACGTTAAAAATTCTATACACGATTGACAACCACACTACTCAAACCAACCATTCTTATGACAGGTCATAAGATCTGTAAATAATCAGACTTTCATATTTTTCTTCATCTATGTTGAGATATCAAAATGTAAAAATAACTCCTAAGTGGAGAAATCCATGATCAAGATAACACTGCATCAATTCGATGCAGTGCCCTATGCGCCATTGGGTGCGGATAAGGGTTATAAGTAAGGAGAAATCCAGATTTGTGAACAAATATTTGGACACTAAAAATATTGTTAATAATTTTGGTACCATAGTGTAGTGATTTGCACGTTTGACTTTTGTGCAAGAGATCCCGGGAAGGGAGGGGGGTGAGTAAAATATCCGCAATAACTCTTGATTCATTGAAATGGGTAGTAAATAATATCCCAGATAATCGATTTATCCGTTTATCCAAGGAAATTGAACAATTAACAATTTTAATTTTGGTTTATCCAGTTTGAAAAAACGGGAAACAAAACTATTAAAACATTGTTCGCGGGAAACGCTTAAAAGGGTCTTTTATGTAATTTTGGAAGAGCGCAAGAGACGCCAAAAAACATTGTACAGATCGGTATTGGGTTTGCTGTTACTTGCGATTAGTATACTGAGGGTCGGGCGGCAGACTGTCTATGTATAATTACTGTCGGGGTTGATGAAAAAAACTGCCCAACAGCGCTGTGTCAAAATATTTTTATTTTTACTATTTATTATTTTGTCCGCCTCCGTAGTGTAATGGTCAGCACGCTTGGCTACCGTTCTGGAGGTCCCGGGTTCGATTCCCAAGGGGGGTAAAATAAATATAAGTGATTTTTTCACTGTTACATATATTCAATATTACCCTGGACTGGTGCCTGAATCGGAGGGCTGATCACCTTTCCTTCATGTGTAAATGATCAAGATAACACTGCGTATATAACGCAGTGCCCTATGCACCATTGGGGTGCGGATAAGGGTTTAATTATTATTAAAATTAAATTTATTATTTTACGCAGGAAAAGATCACCACACCATTTTTTGATCAGAGAAACGGAGATAGTACATATTTTTACAATACTCTTATCAGTCACGAATTTGTGAACCTTATTTTATAATAACACATGTTTCAATATCATTATCATTGGTGTCATTGGTAGCGCGCGGTGTCAATAAACAACTAAAGGTCAAACCTAGTTTTAACATGACAGGTATCGGGGGGGGGGATACAAATCGACGGCCCCTACGTAAAGTACTCTATCTGCAAATCTGTTACTTTACAGGAGAGAGCTTAGAAGATTCTTTAAACATATTTTTTTTTATCAATTAACGGTTTTATCTGAAATTCTATAAATATAATAAAACCCTTATCTGCACCCCAATGGTGCATAGGACACTGCGTCATATAAACGAAATATTATCTTGATCGTTTACATATTATGAAAGAAAGGTGATCAGCCCTCCGTTTCGGGTACCAGTCCAGGGTTATATTGAATAAATATGACAGTGAAATAAAAATCTACAAAAAATAGAAATTCTATACTAGTATTAAACATTAAAAAACACGATAAAATAATCTATTAAATCGTTTAAAACTTTATGCTTTGTCAAAATTAGCGTTTTAGGAGTTCAGTTCATTTCGAAAATTCGATGTAGACAGCGTCTTATACGCCTGAAAACTAGGCGTAATTTATTTTATATATATATATATATATATATATATATATATATATATATATATATATTTTTTTTATTTTTTTTTATTATTTTTTTTTGTTTATTTATATTTGTAGATAACGGTCTGTTGATAACATACACCAAATATCTCAAAATTTACAAAAATGTAGTTAGAGCACTTTACGTAGGGGGTGTTAAAATAAGGATTGTAGAAAGGATATAAATATTATATCATACTAAATCCGAAGGAAGCCAGCGTCTGGGACGAGAACTGAGGAAGGATTAAATTAAGACTCATTGAGCTACAGACTTATTGTTAGGGTGGTGACTGACCGGAGCATTTTGTCGTAACGTAACGTCGTAACATCGCTAGCATCCGAAACTATGGATGGAGCGCTCGGCTCGCTGTACTGACTATACCAATGCTCGCATCGTAATGTGTCACGTCAGTCACCACCCTTAGACTTGCAGAATACAACACATTGAATATCGCTGTATGAATGAAGACTAAAACCCCACGTTCTAACCACTACACTACGGAGTTAGACAAGGTTGTTCTTCTTTTTCTTCAGACTTTTATCAACACCCAATGGTGCATAGAGCATTTCATCGGATCGATGTGAATATGATCATTACTCTTACAAAATCAAAGTGATCAATCCTGCACTTCAGGTACCAATCGAAGTTCTTCTTTTTCTTCTTCAAACCCTTATCCGCGCCCGATGGTGCATAGGACATTGCATCATATAAATGCAGTGTTAGCTTGATTGTTAACACATGAAGGAAAGATGATCAGCCCTCCGCTTCAGGTACCATTTCAGGGTAATATTGAATAAATATTGGAGTTGAAAATCACATATTTATTTGAACTCCTCGCCTGGGAATCGAACCCAGTACGGTAGCCGTGCGTGCTGACCATTACACTACGGAAGCAAACTACCAATATAGGTTAGTATTAAATAAATATAACTAACTAACTAACTTACCATCGCGTCACTTCTCCACAGGGGTAGGCAGAGAGAATAAAACGCCACACCAAACTGTCTTTGCAAGCAATTTTCGCCTCTTCTACATTCATGCATTTCCTCATACATACCCTCCGATTATTCCATCTCCTGACCTTTCACTTTTCACTGACTGTCACTTTCAAGTATTTAAAATACTTGATCATGCCAAGTCTTCCTCTAATCAAATGAGTCACGAAAGAATGATAAAATAAATTTATGTTTCAAATGTATTTGAAAATACGAGCATAGAAAAACCAAGGGAAACTTGGCTGATTAAGTATGTCAAATATTTTCAAGTGGTCAGGTCAGGAGTCTGAATAAAAGGCAGGTATGTATGAGGAAATGCTTGAATGTGGAAGGGGCGAAGATTGTTTGCAAAGACAGACTGGTGAGGCGTTCTATTCTCTCTGCCTACCCCTGCGGAACTGGCGTGATGGTTAATCAGTTAGCTAGTTAAATAATATTGAGATTAAACAAAAACAAATGTTAAAGAGAAAAATTGTGTTCTTTTTTATTTTTTTATTATTTTCCTTTTATTAAGGACTAACCCGCAAAGCCTCTATTAGAGGCTTGTCTGCGGTAGGATAGTAAGGATAGGGAAGGTAAATATGAAAAATACATCACAAACACCCAGACCAATTGAAAATAAATCTTTGTTGAATTGTTCTTCTTGTTATTGTTATAAGTAGGTACCTGCTAGATGTACAGGTTTCATAACATTATACCATATAACCTGTTTGTCCCACAAGACCTTAGAATGTAGGAGATGTAAAGTGAGTCAAGGTGCTCAATGCTGCTATTTTACCAAGTCTTTGTTCCTCCAAAATTTTGTAAGGCAGTTTCTTATTTATGGAATTGGCATTTGTATTTAAAAATATCCTTATAATAAATAAGACTGTTTATGATTCTAATATTTTTAGCGACTTTAGCCGTTTTCCCCTTGTGATGATATTGTCTAACTGTGTTGAAAAAATCACATTGACATATCGCCCAACTGCTTTCAAGAATGTCATAAATAAAAAAACTTGATTTTTCAGGAGAACGTTTTTAATGTTTAAAAATATAAAACAATGTATTAAAAATAAATATCAATCCACTTATTGAACTTTTTATTGTGCAACTTTTTATTTTTATCGCTCACTCCTTTCAAGAACGTCATAAATCAAAAATCGTCAATTTTCAGTTGTGCATGTTTTCGGAATGCTCAGAAAATGTACTATATCCCAGCAAAAGAGGCATATTTTTAACTTAATATTTACCCGCTACAGGGCAGAAAGTGTTGTTTTTTCATTTTGAAGAAAAGGTATTGTTTGATTATTTTTTTAAATATTCAAAATTTTTTTCAAATGGAGAAACCTTCAGGTTTTACCTTAGAAGATCTGTTGCACAGTAGTTCAATAAGTGGCATGATATTTATTTTTAATACATTGTGTTATATTTTTAAACTTTCGAAAAAACGTTAAAACTTAAAAAACGTTCTCCTGAAAAATCAAGTTTTTTGATCAATCAATCAAATCAAGTTCTTCAAAGGAGTGAACGATATGTGTCGCCTACTTTCAAAATCCGCCAGATCCAATTTTATGAGATTTTAAAATAAATACTCTATCCGAATGCCAATTATGGGTTTTATTGTTTGAAATATATATATCCGTGAAAACCCTTCTAAAAAATTCTTAAAAACAGCTTTCTATTTCAAATTCCGCTATATTCATGAAACTTGCCTTCTGACCCATATTGGCCAATCAGAGAGCGGGGATAAGTCAAAAATTAAGATGACGTCATTATCGGTTTGTGTCTCGTGTTTTTTTTAAATACTGAAAAAATTCCAAAAAATGGGAAAATTCTCTGTTTCATAATATTTTTTCTAAAGATAGACAAATTTTTGAAACATAAATGTTACCCGTAGAATTCAGAATTTTTTGTAAAATCGGCTTACATGGATCTGGCGCATTTTGAAAGTAGGCGACACATATATCGTCAGTGTAAATACCTGCCCACAGTTTGACAATGTCAAACTAAGTAAGTAGGAATGGTTTTTTATTGATTTTATGATCATACTTGAGTATGTTTTTTTTACTATGAACACTTCTTAACTAACTAACTAACTAACCATCACGCCGCTTCCCCGCAGGGGTAGGCAGAGAAAATCGAACGCCACACCACTCTGTCTTTGCAAACATTCTTTGCCTCTTCTACATTCATGCATCTCCTCATACATACCCGTCGATTATTACGACTCCTAACCCGGCTGCTTTCAAGTATTTGACATACCTGATTGTGCCAAGTTTTCCTCGGTCGTCCTCTGCTTGTTTTTCCAACTACATTCGCCTCATAAGTTTGTTTAACCGTTCTTTCTTCACTCATACGTTCCACATGTCCAAACCATCTCAACTAACCTTTCTTAATTTATCGATAATGCTTATCTCAGCCTTACATTCTTTCCTTATTTCATTATTTGAACATCTATCAAACATCGTTTTGGCACACATTCGTCTGAGGGATCGCATTTTGACTGCATTCAGTCTGCTTTCATCCTTCTTTTGCCAACTCCATGCTTCGCTTCCATACATACGGGTTGGAACCAGAACTCCATTGTGTACTGCCAGTTTAGCTTCCGCTGATAGATTTTTATTTGCTATCACCGATTTTAGTGCACCATTCACTCTGTTCCCAGCATTCACTCTCCTTTCTATGTCTTTATCAATCTTTCCATCCCTATAAAACATACTACCCAAACACTTCTTTATTTTTGTATTTATTTATATTATTTTAGTATGTGCAGTATGTTTAAACACATTATATGCAATTATGTTGGCGATATTTCAAATGCCCAGCAAAATGATTTAATACTGCGAATACAGATTCAAAATAGATACATAAAAACATATCAACACCATTAATATGGAATGAATCCTTATCAATTAAAACCATCTGGCTATACCCAGTTTCCATATTTGTTTTACCCAGTCCACTTAAACCACAGCAACCTCAATTATTATGAAAAAAAAATTACTTTCTCAGAACATTCCCGTGTTGATAAGGAAATGATTAATTTTGGTATAAAACTCGTTTTATTACAGTCAACCTTTCCTTACTTAATATAATCCTTACTTCTTGACCACAACCAATTATTATATGTTAAATTACTAAATATTGATTTTTTAATTATTCAATACTAGCATTTTACTTTTCGTGAGATGGTGTATTTTTTAAATGCATACATGTGTAAAGTACATATTTATTGCTACACATTAGATGTGGACAATCAAATAAAAAACTTCAAACAATAAGACAAAATAAAAACCGAAAGAATAACACGCGAAGCCTCTATTTTAGAGACTTTTCTGCAAGTAGAAGAGAATTAAAAAATCAAGGTAGAATTAAAAAATATGTATCAAACTCCCAGACCAATTTATTGTCATAAACATTTATTTAATTAATTTTGAAATTGGCGGTTATCAAACCCATAATACTAGTTTCGTAGTCAAGCGTCTTCCCAATTATGCCACAGCGCCTGCAGTTCCACGGGTACTTTCGAACGGGAAAGGTATTTCTGCCCGTTCGGTCGATTGATGCTTAAGGACGGGAAGGGTATTTTTACCTTCTGCGCCGGCCTCACTTCAAAGGCAGAAAAGAAAGAACTATCCAATGTTTTATATGAATTTTATATACCAATTTTTTTGTTAAGGTCTTTAACTATATTTTTAATTAATGTTTTACACTAACGTCCCAAGAACCCAACTCTAAAATTTAAAATTAGCTTCACACAGGGTGTTTGAAAATGATGCGGAATTCATCGAAACACGTGTCACAGTAGATTTTAAGAAATAGTGGTATTTACTATAGTTATAGTTATAAGTAAAACATTAATTAAAAATGGATTGATTTTACCACAAAGTGACTGCCGAATCAATTAATGAAATTCTTAACTTATGTACATAATTATCAAAATCCCAGCGCCAGTGGTTTCGCAGGCGTAAAAAATACCCATCTGAATGTGTTAATATATCAATATAATGGCAATGGATCTTGTAGTTTTGAACACACATCAGCTAGACACGTGTCAGTCATGTGTATGGGGTTTTATACTAAACGAAGGAGTGAAAACTACAATTGTTTTTATAGAAAACACGATAATATGACATAGTTTATTAAATTATTTTTAATTATGAACCGTTACAACTTATACGCCAAATCCGTTGATTAATCATTTGATCATTTGATTAATTTGAGTTGGTTGTTTTCCAGGCTTCCATGGACCTCCCTCCCGACAAGGCCAAGCTGCTCCGAAGTTACGACATGGAGAAGAAGTGGGAGATCATCTGCGACCAGGACATGGTGCAGGCCAAGGACGCTCCCGCGCACTACCTCACCAAGCTCAAGACGTACCTGGACCCCAAGGCTTCTAGAAGTCATCGGGTAACTACTTTTGAGCTGAGATATCCTTATTTTTTTCTTTTAAGCTGAATTCTCCTTATTTTTTACTCTTGACCTGAATTTTTGTTTGTTTTAAAGCTGAATTCTCCTAATTAACACGCAGTGTTACTTTTGAGTTGAGTTCTCTTTACTTTTTGCTTTTGAGATCAAACCCCCAAATGATATATTTATTTTATTAAACTTCTCGCACAGAATGAATGTACAATACAATGTCGGTTTTAAACACGCACAAAAATATTGGTATTTACTGTGTAAAATTTAAATACAAAAACATTTATTTATGAGATTTAAAATATATTCAATCACTTCATTGTTCATATACAATTTTACATATTTTTTGTATGTTATTTGGTATTTTTCAGCGAACTACAATGACAAACCAAATTGTACATTTTTTCTTATTTTTTCTCTTACTCACCCGAATGTCAAGTGAACTCGACAATTAAGAATGCAAAAAGATGCATTTTTATTCTATGACTCCGCAACGTACTTTGTATCTTTTTTATGAGGTGTATTTATAAATTTTCTTTATTTCTTGCTTTCACAAATGGAAGATATTATTGGCGATAATGCAGGTAACGGATACATAAATAATAAGAATGGATTCACTCGTTACATGTTTAATATGTGAAAGCTTTTATCGGATTTCATTTACTTTACATAAATTATAATATATTTATTACATTCATTGTCCATAGAAATGCTTTGAATGATAAATATGTAGTTCACCATGTGTTTTTAGATTAATTTAAAACCTGATATTTATAATGTTTTTATTTTATTTTTATTTTTTGCGTGTTGTTAGCACTTCTTGTCGAAATTTTATGCTACTGGTTGTGTTACAAATACATTATCTGGACTATTGTGAATCTAATATGTGTTTCTATTGGTCCGTAAGTGTCACTGAGGAAGGCTAGATGTTGCCGTAACTAATCAGATATGTACTCAAAATATTATTTCAATCCTTATCTGCACCCGGTGGTGAATAGGGCACTGCATTATATTGACGCAGTGTTATTTTGATCTTTACTTAAATGCAACAAAAACCAGTCCATAGTAATATTAAGTAAAAATTATGGTGAAAAAACAATATTTTTACTTATTTATTTTTTTTTACAAAAATGTTAATAAAATTAGTATATAACCACTCACCGAGATTTTTTACGTCTACCGGTTTCGAGACGTACCCGTCTCTTCGTCAGGACAATCACTAACACAGCATGCAAACAATACTACCCTTCACCACCATAGCACCATTTACACACTCAAAACTACACAAAATGTCTAACACATGCGATTTTTGGTCGACCCGAAGACCAACATGCACTATAGTTTTCAATACAGACATGCGTTACGAGCCGAGGTTAAACGTACATTAAAATTAGACTAGGAATCGAATTTACTTATATACTTGTAGGATGAGAGGAGTGGGGGGGGTTCGAATTGGATATTGACGAATCGTGTTTAATCGATGTCGAATCAAACAATGGACTATATGTAAAATTTATTTGGTTGATTCGACATCGATTAAACACGATTCGTCAATATCCAATTCGAACCCCCCCCACTCCTCTCATCCTACAAGTATATAAGTAAATTCGATTCCTAGTCTAATTTTAATGTACGTTTAACCTCGGCTCGTAACGCATGTCTGTATTGAAAACTATAGTGCATGTTGGTCTTCGGGTCGACCAAAAATCGCATGTGTTAGACATTTTGTGTAGTTTTGAGTGTGTAAATGGTGCTATGGTGGTGAAAGGTAGTATTGTTTGCATGCTGTGTTAGTGATTGTCCTGACGAAGAGACGGGTACGTCTCGAAACCGGTAGACGTAAAAAATCTCGGTGAGTGGTTATATACTAATTTTATTAACATTTTTGAAAAAAAAAAAAAGTAAAAATGACTAACCACAAAGTAAATGCTTTAAATATTAATAATATTGACAATATTTTTACTTTGGAAATTGTCATTTTGGGAATTGAACCCAGGACCTTCAGCATAGTAGATAAACCTGCTAACCTATGGAGGAATAAAAAGTTGTGTTTTATTTACTTCACATTATTTCAACTGTAACTGGAGAAACCATTAAAAAAATATAATTGGAGAAATCAATAAATATGTATTCTTGTATATTACAAGCTGAGAAAGATCAACATAGGATTCATTAGTATTTTTGGCATATTTATTTGTGTGATTGATCTGTGATTGTTGTATATTGTTTATTTCAATGTTTAATATAGCAACTTCTACATGCGGCAAATCTTCAACATATGAATCGTGTCAATTTCCATGAATTATTTATTTTAGTGAAAAATTAAACATTAAATACCTACATTTTAAGTAACATTCTTAGAGGTTGATTGCAGATTGTTTAGCGATCTGATGTGCTCTTCAGTGTAGTTACATTTTATTTAATTTAAACCACATGATTACACCATATTAGATACTAAGCGAAAGAACAAAAATTCTTACAAGTTCCATATTAAAATCTTGAACAAACGTACCTTGTGACTCTCTAAAAGTACCCAATGTACAAAATAATCTTATCAATTTATTCAGCAGTCACTTTGTGGTAATGTGGTAATAATTTTTTTTCAAACACTGTACGTTGTTTGAAAATGATGCAGAATGCATCGAAACACGTGTCACAATAGATTTTAAGAAAGAGCGGTAGTTACCAAGTAAAACTTTAATTGAAAATATAAAATAATCACTTAACCTTTCCGGGAGTAGAAAAATTGTTGTCTGACTTTCTCTGGGGAGTGGGTTCTTTACATGATTTTTTTTCTTCATAAAATTGATTTAGTATGAAGATAGAAATTATGTTAAAGTAATTTAAAAACAAAAAATATCTCTTCGAAATATTTTTCAATTATAACAATATTTCACACAAATATCCACAGATGTCACTGCTATACAAGTAATATCATACTAACTGACAGACGGACTTCGACGTTCATTAACGTCCATACTCCTTTAAGGAAAATTCGGAAAGGTTAAACCAGCCCAGTTATGTTCTATTATCATTTTTTAAACGTTTTTGTGTGTTGAGATATCTACAATCTCTTCCATATGTAGAAGATTTGCTGCACATTATAAATATTGACTATCGTTTTGATTTACTCCCGTGTTTTGTAGTATAATTCCCCATCTGTCTCACTTTGAAGTTCCCTGTTACGTCTGTAATACTGTCACTATGCTTTCGCTTATCAATTCATCCCATTGTGTGCCGTTTTAGAAAAGAAAAATGGTCGGGGAGTCGACGTCCACGCAAGTCTTACGAGATTTGGAAATATCGTTACGCACAAATCACATAGAGTAAGTATCTTTTTTCCATACCTCACCTTCTATTTCACACCCTAGCACCCTGCATGTTCTATGTAAGCATCAAGGAATGAATCAAGAATAGCAATAAACTGCACAGTTTGTAAAGTTATTGTATAAGACCACCTTTGAGTTTATTAATATATACATGACTAGTTTTGAGAACTACAGATTTTCTCATCTAGCAGATACTTCTCAAACAAAATCTCGGCTTCGAACCTCCGAGATGAAGACTCTACGATCCATAACCGGAATCACATTGCGAGACCGAGTAAGAAATACCGACATCCAGAGCATGTGTAAGACGGAGGATATCGTGAGGTGGGGACGACAATGAAGGCGATACTGGAATGATCATGGAAACAGAATGTCAGGTGACAGACTTCCCAGTATCGTCCTTCAAGGAATCTCTGAAGGACGCAGACCCCCAGGCAGACCTCCAAAAAGGTGGAAAGGTCCAGCTGGGAGTCAACATCCCATGAGCTACAAGCGGAGGAACAGACAGATCCTTAGGATCTAGAAAAAGACGAAGAAGAAGATTTTCTTATCAACAAGTGAAAATACACTACTACTATTACTACTTCCATCTCAGCATTTCCCCACGGGGGTAGACAGAGAGGATGGAATGCCACACTCTTCTGTCCTGACATACACTCATCGCTTCCTTCACATCCATACATCTAGTCATACATGCCCTCTGATTTCGCAGACTTTTGACACCACCAGATTTTAGGTTTCAATTGATATGATCATGCTTGTTCTGTCTTTTTCTGCCATCCATGTTCTGTTCGCCAAATCCATTCCGTTCATTTACTCCACGTGTCCATATCATCTTGAAGAACTCTTCTTAATTAATCTTTTCAATTATCTCTAGTCCAGCCTTACATTCCTTTCTAATATCTTCGTTTTTAAATCCGTCATACAATGATTTTCCATATATCGTCTGAGGGAACGCATTTCAACGGTGTTCACTGTTTTCATCCTTCTTTTGGTGAAAATGCAAACTGGTCATAAGTGGACTAAACATTGATGAACTCAAAAGTGGTCTTATACAAATGTTTTATTTTTATATTAAGATCATCATGTTATTCCACAAAGCTAATGCCAACTCAATAAATAATATTAACACATTTTGGATGGGTGTTTTTTACGCCTGTGGACCCCTAGCGACGGGATTTGATAATTGTGTACATATATTTTAGATCTTAACAAAGAGATTGGTACATAATATTCATATAAAACCTTAAAATAATTATTTCTTTTCTGACCTTGAAATGAGGCCAGCGCAAAAGGTAAAAATACCCTTCCCGTACGTAAGCAGCGATCGACCGAACGGGTAGAAATACCTTTCCCGTCCTAGGTGTGTTAAGTCCTAGGGTGAAGACTGACCGGAGCATTTCGTCGTAACCTAACATGTTACGATGCGAGCGTTTAGACAGTCAGTACAGCGAGCCGAGCTGCTCGCCGCTCCTTCCGAATGCTCCATCTGAAGTCAGACGTAATTTTAGGTCAGTACCAGGGTTGCCAATCTGTGGGAAATTCCCCAAACTGCGGGGAATCTTTTTTTTTCTTCATCTGGAGTAAGCTGTAATTTATTAAAATCACAGAACTGAGAATCACGTCTTCGTCGTCCGACATTTTAACTACAAATGCAAAGTCGCAAAGATTCATACAGATTTTGGGTTATTGATTCTATACAAATTTAATACAGATTTCTAGACTGTAAATCAGATTTTTTGGTGTGACATATCGCTCACTCCTTTCAAGAACGTCATAAATCAAAAAACTTGATTTTTCAGGAGAACGTTTTTAAAGTTTTAAAATATAATACAATGTATTAAAAATAAATATCAAGCAACTTACTGAACTTTTTACTGTGCAGCAGATCTTTTTAGGTAAAACCTGAAGGTTTTTTCTCCATTTGAAAAATATTTAGTAAATTTAAAAAAATAATTAAACAATACATTTTCTTCAAAATGCAAAAACAACACTTTCTGACCTGTAGCGGGTAAATATTAAGTTAAAAACATGCCTCTTTTGCTGGGATATAATAAATTTTGTGGTCGTTCTGAAAATATGTACAACTGAAAATTGACAATTTTTGATTTATGACGTTCTTGAAAGGAGTGAGCGATATGGCAACACTGAGCACAAGGCCACAAGCAAGCACTGATCGCTGTCAATCAGCAATGCCGTAACATCATAACGTAATATGCTCGCCGCGAGCGAAGTTACGAAGTTACGTTATGCTCCGGTCAGTCTTCACCCTTAAATTATTTGTTTACATATGGAACTTTAATTTAGCAATTTTTTTATGTAATATATTTTGTTAATTTTAATTATTGTAATAATATATACAATATATGGTTTGTAGGTGGGTCCGAGAGTTCTTGGACGAAAACAACCAAGGATTGGATGTGCTGGTGGACTACCTCAGCTTCCGGCTCAGCATGATGAGGCACGAGCAGAGGATAGAGGAATCCAGGGCCGCTTCCACCGATGGCATTTCACAAAGTAAATATCAAAGTATATATATCGCTCACTCCTTTCAACAACGTCATATATACAAAAACTTGATTTTTCAGGAAATCATTTTTAAAGTTTAAAAATACAATAAAATGTATTAAAAATAAATATCAAGCCACTTATTGAACCTTTTACTGTGCAACAGATCTTTTTAGGTAAAACCTAAATGTTTTTACTCCATTTGAAAAAGATTTAGAGAAAATTACGTACAAATACTGGGTCTTTAGGGGGCAGCATTTAGTGCTAAATTACATTATAATTGAAGTCCTTTCCAGGCCCACATTTTTAATTTTAGCCTAAATTTATGTATTCATATTTATATAATAAAATATACAGAATGACGTCACTAACATTTGTTTTGATGACATATAAATATTTTTTTATTTATAACAATAACAGATATCACTCACTCCTTTCAACAATGTCATGTATAAAAAAACTTGATTTTTCACTAGATCGTTTTTAAAGTTTAAAAATATAATGAAATGTATTAGAAATAAATATCAAGCCACTTATTGAACTTTTTACTATGGAACAAATCTTTTTAGGTAAAATCTGAATGTTTTTTCTCCATTTGAAAAATATTTACTTTATTTCAAAAAAATTAAACAATACATTTTCTTCAAAATGCAAGAACAACACTTTCTGCCCTGTAGCAGGTAAATATTAAGTTAAAAATGTGCCGCTCTTGCTGGCATATAGTACATTTTCTAGGCATTCCGAAAACATGCACAACTGACAATTCACGATTTTTGATATATGACGTTGTTGAAAGAAGTGAGCGATATGTGTATTATGTGTGCAAGGAAAGTTATTTGATGAAGAATCTGCAGCAAATTCAAAGTCATGGTTTTTGAAAGAGATGGATGTGGATTTGGATGTAAAATAGTAGAAAATTGAGGAATTTTGGAAAAGGTGGATGATTTTGTTTATAAGGAAAGTATGTTTTTTAGGGATGGAAAGATTGATAAAAATATAGAAAGAAGAATGAATACTGGGAACATAGTTATAACCAAGAAAGCCTAACAGCGAAAGCTAAACTGGCAGTACACAATGGAGTTCTGGTACCAACCCCAATGTATGGAAGTGAAGCATGGAGTGATGAATGCAGTCGAAATGCATCTTTTAGACGAATGTGCGGCAAAACGATGTATAATAGATGTTCGAATGGTGATATAAGGAAAGAATGCAAGGCTGAGATAACCATTGTCGATAAAATTAAGAAAGGTGTGTTGAGATGGTTTGAATTGTGAATGGAATGAGCGAATAAATAAAAATAAAACAGTAAATAAAACAAAGTATTTTAAATTTAAATTTAAAAAAGTGATCAGGTCAGGAGTCGGAATAATCGGCGGGTAATAATGAGATGTATGAATGTGGAAGAGGCGAATATTATTTGCAAAGGCAGATTTTTACAATTTATTTATTTCCGTCGCTGGAAATGAATAACTTTATATTATAATACTTTTATGTAACATGTAATAGTATTATGAAGGAATACAAAATTTTTGAGCCCGTATCTATGATATTTTGTATTGAAATTCTCATTTTTAAAGTTAAGTTGTAGTAAATACATATCACTAGGAGGGGAAGGTTAATGATTTTGGCATTATTTATATAGAGTGCATCTTATTTATTTATCAATCCTCTTTTCATCGTCTAGGTAATACGGACAACATGGAGTCTGTGACGTCCGTTCCGGCGCGCAACTGCTCTCGGCCCCCGCTCCTTGTGGCGGGGGAGGGCAGCCCGCACACCACGCGGCGCAGGTCCAAGCACGCGGCGCGCCTGAATATGGGCGCCAGCACGGACGACATACACGTGTGCATCATGTGCATGCGCGCCATCATGAACAACAAGGTGAATAAACAATCATCCCTTAGCCCAGATATATCGATGCTCCGCGAACTTTGTTCACCTATAACATGATAGAAAATTCTTCCTAGAATTCCGTAGCACACCAAAAGCTAAAATATATAAGTGTTAAATTGATACATAAATTATTACAAGGGGTCATTTTCACTTCATTCGCCAGTCACTTTGTGGTAATATCAAATGGTAATACCTTAAGATTTGGGTATCATCTTTGATGATAAATTGTCATTTGCAGCACATATCAATGAGATGGTAAACAAAGCTTCTAAAACTTTTGGTTTTAAATAAAGCTTAGCGTACGTCGAAGAGGTACTAGGCAAAAATCTGAATTCGCAGTATTGTACATAATGCAAACTATGCCATGTTCTCTCCGATTCCGCGGCTTCACATGTTAGCCAACGCTTTAGTTGATAGTATAGATTTATTTAATATATTGTTATCCGCCTTGAAGTCTGTACTTTCTCAGTATTTCTTCTCCATGTTATTATGGATAAATTTAATCATTGTGTTTCACTCTCCCTCGCTGCTCGCTGATAGTGTGTAAAGGAGACGTGTATTTACCAGTACTTACTATTTGTTATTTTATTATTATTATTATTATTTAAGACTTTTTGTTTCTCGATTATTGTATTCATTAGTGTATTTTTATATAAGATACTGTATATATGTATTATGTTAAAGGCTTTAGCCGTTCAATAAATAAATAAATATCTATCCATGTTTTACTTGGTAAATACCACTATTTCTTTAAATTCAGTAAGAAAAGTGTTTCGATGCATTCCGCATCATTTTTAAACACTATACATGAAGCCAAGTCTAAATTTTAGAGTTATGTCCTTGGGACAATGTAGAATGAAGAGGGGGTAGGATCAGTTCCCACTGATACACACATACACCATACCAATGCATTAAAACATGTGTCACAATAGATTTTAAGATATAGTAGTATTTACCAAGTAAAACTTAAATTAAAAATAAAATCTAATATAATTTATATTTGAAGCACTAACTGATTAATCAGTCTTGATAAAGAAGCGGTTAGCTTTGAAACTAGTAGACATAATATTTATAGTGATTTTAAAACAAAGTTACATTTTAATTACAAAAATAAAGTTATTAATAACACTGGAGTTCTTTGTTTGGAAAAAATTAATAATTTTCTCACTTTTATTTTAACCATAGTTACCCCACTTTATTTCTTATTCTCTCGTCTAATAAACTTGTAGTTTCAACTCACTAAACAAACTAACATTACTAATAAAATTAACCCCACTAACAGGAATACTAACACTTAAAAGTCAAATGTAAAAAGTGAAAATAAAAAATAACTCGATACTGGGTATAACACCCAAGATGGGTGAAAAGCTATTAAAAAGAAAAAGAAGAAGAAACTTGTAGTTTTTGGTGGGTAATTGGTGTGAACATTTGGACTAAAAACCCGTCTGTGGATAAGTATAGAAGAAAGAAAGAGATAGCGTCTTTTGTTAGTTCGCCTGACCTTAAGTTCTGTTTTAGTACGGCTTCAATATGGTGATAGAGCACAGCGAGGCCATCAACAGCATCGCGCTGAGCCTCGTCCACCACTCCCTGCGCACCAAGGCGCTGGTGCTGGAGCTGCTGGCCGCCATCTGCCTCGTGGACGGCGGCCACCTCATCATCCTCGGCGCCTTCGACAACTTCAAGCTGGTATGCGAGGAGCGGCGCCGCTTCCAAACGCTCATGGACTACTTCATGAACTACGACGAGTTCCACATAGAGTTCATGGTAATCTGTCAATTCAACATTTTCTTTCTTTCTTCTTTTGTCTCAATCCTATGTATTAGTCTGCAGCAACAAATGACACCTCCTTCACCATGCCTGCATATTTTCCGAAACCCTCTTCAGCTCCTCATATGTCGAACAGCCAATGTCCTCGTATAAGTCGCAAAGATATTCCTAGCGTGGGCATCCTCTGGCCTTAGTTTCCTCAATCGTTCCCTCTATTACCCTCCTGTCTCAACACGTGACCGATCCATTTGGCGCGTCTCTACGAGATAGTCGCGAGTAGGTGTCTTCTTTCTTTGATTACTCGTAGCACCTTGTCGTTTGAGATGTGGTCTCTCCAGGACATCCCGAGCATTCTTCTATAGGTCCACATCTCGAACGCATTCAGCTTATTCTTATCTCTTTCAGATAAGCAGTGAATGAATTGAAGGATCAATTCGGATTGCGGATGTTGGTTTCCTAGAAATGGTTAAGAATAAGGAACACAAATTTAACAATGTATGGCTTATTCCCCCGATGAATTCCTTTATTAGTTTACAGAATGTGTGGGTTATGGATATGTACATATGACACTACTGAACAAATTTTCTTTATTTTTCTCAATGTCTTAAACCAGGAATTACGCCTTCTTCCTATGCTGTGTTTATCTTCCACTTGTAATAAATATTGTACATATAACTTCACATTTCTCTCCCCTTATAAAATGGCTAAAGTTTCTTTTCCTTACAGCATCTTTAACCAATTACTTGTATCTCTTTTACCCATCTGTTTTAAAACATTTTCCTTTTGAACTCTCTCAACCCATGATATTTTAAGCATTTTTCCATATGAGCCGGTAATATATTATTTGTTTACTGCAGGCGGCGTGTATGCAGTTTGTGAACATCGTGGTTCACTCTGTTCAAGACATGAACTTCCGAGTGCACTTGCAGTACGAGTTCACCGCCCTCAAGCTGGACGAGTATTTGGAGAAGCTGCGACTCTGTGAGAGTGAAGATCTTCAGGTAACTTTGCTTATATTTTAACCCTAAGCACTAGAGTGCCGCCGCTATGGCACCAAAAAAATCAAGCAAGCAGCAAGTGTCTTGAGCGGCGATTGAGCAGAAAGAGAGAGATTGCACGCGGGTTTTTATGGACTCTCATTCGGTACGCAGGGCTGACAACCTGGTAGGTTTACCAGTGCGGGCAACCTGGTGGCTTTGCTTGTTTGTTTAGTTACCTACTCATGAATGTTTAGTTACCTACTCATGATTTAGTTACCTCAGTAAAATGACTTGAATTCTGCATTTTTTCAAGATTACAATGTCGTGTTTTCTAACCACATTTTGACGATAAATTGCTAATTATACATAGAAAAATAATGTAGAAAAACTCATTGAGTGTGAAAAATGTGACAAATACTAAAATAATATTTTTTTATTTACCAAGTGTCGTGTTTTTTTTCTTTACTAAATCATGAAATATGGAGTTGAAATAGTGTCCAATAGATTTATTCGTTTTCATTTCCAGGTGCAGATATCGGCGTACTTGGATAATGTGTTTGACGTTGCGGCGCTCATGGAGGATAGTGAGACTAAAACCGCAGCTCTGGAGAAAGTAGCGGAGCTAGAAGATGAACTAGGCCATGTTAGTTAAATGATTTATCATTTGATTGATGTAATATGAAATGTGTCCTCTATTTGTGAGTTGTAGGGTATACATATTATATTTATGCATATAAAAAAAAACCTTATAGATAGCATCTGACACTGGTAATCAGCCTACGAGTGTCTCACAGTTTGTCGAAATTTAATTTTTACCTCAATATTAGGTTGGATACTTCTCAAATACACGTACATGATAATAATCATATGAATACTTCTATTCTTTGAGTTCTATAAATCCTTAAGAATTTACAGTATTATTTCTACGATGACACTTTTCATGTATATTTCTTCAGGCCCACGAGAGGATGAACATGATCGAAAGGGAGGCGTTGCACAAACTAGGCACACTGGAATCAGAGCTGGGGAGGCTGCGCGGAGAAAGGGATCAGCTAGATGAAGCCAGGAGACAGGTCATCGAGGAGGTAATGATTCCCTTTCAATAAATGTGACTGGTCTTTACAACCTTCAGTGTTTTAACCAGTTTACGCGGTTTCTTCCATAGCAAATATAATGGTTTGTATCTAAATTCGCAAAACTTGTTAAAATTTTGCCTTATTACAAAAGTCTACACAAAAAGATTAACCATATCCTTAATGCCTGTATGGTTATCCATTTAAATGTGAGGAGAAGAACCCAACAGCCCCCATACTTGAAGTCATGAAGAGGAGAAGATGAACACGGTTGGGATATATCCTTAGAATGTCACCTGAGAGCATCAACTCCTCATGTCTCTTCTTCCAACTCCGAGGATTCCAGCGCCCCGGAACACTTCTGACGACCATTCACCGACTGTAATAAGCGGAACCTTGGGATGCGGGACTGACATGGGAGAAAACCAAGGAGACGGAGCGTGACGGAGAGTGAATTGGAGACGCCTCATGTTGGTCATATGCGAACATGGAAAAAAGAAAAAGAAACAAAAGTGTGCTTTGCTGGGAGAATGCTTTATTAGTAGTGGTTGTTCATGTAGTTTTCTTGCTGTTGCAGGTTTCAACATTACGAAGAGCGCAGCAAGACTCCCGCAACAGGCAATCCATGTTGGAAAGCAAAATTCATGAACTGGAGACCGTCGCCTTGTCTCTACCCAGAGGAGCTTCCAGTAATTACTTTTTAAAATATTTAATAATGATATGCTGCTCACAAAAACAAATTATAGTAACTGGTCTTGTCCAGTGATATGTATGTATGATTCTTCTCTAATTATTTCACATACTGGGAGATGCCTGAAAACATGATTTTCAATTTTTATTAAGCTATAATTTGACCAGTATATTTTTGTACAATAATATTTTTGTAATCATTATTTGAAGCGCTAACTTTGTGATTTTTCATTTTATAATTTATAAAATCATGTAACTTAAAATGTTGATGGGCAGTTTTTTCATCAACCCCGACCCTAATTATACTCAGACAGTCTGCCGCCCGACCCTCAGTAACAAATCACAAATAACCGCAAACGTAATTCCGATCTGTACAATGTTTTTTAAAGTATCTCGCGCTCCACAAAAAGTAAACAAATAAAAAGCTTATAAGCGTCTCCCGCCCTCTGCCAATACTTAAAAGACGCTTTTAAGCATTTCCCGCAAAAAATGTAATATCGACTGGTTTAAAAGTAAAGTGCCTCTTCCTCAAGACTAATTAATAGTAAAAACTATCTTCTTCTGTGGTCTC
Source organism: Brachycentrus maculatus (assembly GCF_059751285.1). NCBI lineage: Eukaryota > Metazoa > Arthropoda > Insecta > Trichoptera > Brachycentridae > Brachycentrus > Brachycentrus maculatus. The sequence continues at coordinate 1,272,901 of NW_028280941.1, forward strand.
AATCTTGTGGATTGGTCTGCAGCAACAAATGACATCTCCTTCACCATTCTGGGCTATTTTCCGAAACCCTCTTCAGCTCCTAATATGTTGAGCAGCCCATGTCTTCATATAAGTCGCTTAAGTATTCGCGGCGTGGGCGTCCTCTGGCGTTTATTCCCTCCATCGTCCCCTCTATTATTATGTTCAGGAAACCCTCTTGTCTCAACACGTGACCGATCCATTTGGCGCGTCTCTTGATAAAATTATCAATGAATCATTCATTTTCAACTGCATCACTATAAAAACCAGCCACTTAAGATTCCTGCCCGTGCCCTGCTAACCTTCAGACTGTCCTTCCAGTGGGCGCCATATCTTCCCACCCCGCCAACCTGCCGCCGCCGCCACCCGCCGCGCCCGCCGCGCCCCCGGCGGCGCCCCCGCCCCCGCCGCCCGCGCCCCCGGCGGCCGCCGCACCCCCGCCCCCGCCGGCGCCCCTGCTCGCGGCGCACGCGCCCCCGCCGCCACCGCCCGCGCCCGGCTCCATGCCGGCGCCGCCCTGCGCCGACGCCATGACCATCAAGAGGAAGGTGCACACCAAGTACAAGCTGCCCACGCTCAACTGGGTGGCGCTCAAACCTAACCAGGTCTGTACTTTTACCATTCTTACAAGCGTTAACTATAGAAATGTTTATAAATTAAATGTTTAAATCAGACACTGATTTTTTGAGTCTACCAGCATTACATACTAGGTTAAGTAAATTGTCGCAATTAATTATTTATGTGTTGTTTAACAATAAAATACAACTTAGTAGACTTAAAAAATCATTGTTTGATTTTAACATTTAACATGAGGAGGTGCATTAATGTAGAAGAGGCGAAGAATGTTTACAAATACAGAGTGGTGTGGCGTTTGATTTTCTCTGCCTACCCCTGCGAGGAAGCGGCTTGATGGTTAGTTAGTTAGAATACAAAAAGTCTGAGCCGTTATCTATTATATTTTATATTGATATTCTCGTTATTATAGTCAAGTGTAGAAAATACATATAACCGAGAAGTTAATACAGTCAAACGTCTTTTTTACACTTTTAAAAGGACTGATAAAAAATGGTGTAAAACGGAAGAAAGTGGTGAAGTGAAATTGTACCATTCATAATTTTGACATCATCCAGGTTCGAGGCACTATCTTCAACGAGTTAGACGACGACAAGCTGATGGGGCGGATAGACTTTGCCGAATTCGAAGAGCGGTTCAAGATCGGTGTGGGCATCGGCGCCCTGGCTAACCAGAATAACTCCGACGTGGACGGCCTCAACTCCTTCCCCAGCAAGAGGTTCAAGAAACCGGACAACATCTCCCTGCTGGAGCACACCAGATTACGGAACATAGGTAAAATTCATATTTTGGCTTAAGTGGATGCTAGATAGCACATGCCCCAGATAGGACACCTTCCGGGCTTTGATCAGTCAGCAACTACCCTACTCTTGCTCTTTGGAGCATATTCACGTTGCTGTTCATATTGGTCGATGGAATGCGTAGCATTCTACGATGTAGCCACATTTCGAATGCTTCTACTCAGTACTTACTACTACTAATCAGTATTTGCTGCCTATGTGGTGCATATGGGGTCCAAAACTGCCTTCTGGTTCTTCTGTTGGCTGCCACCTCTCTTGGATCCTCGAAAGTCAGGTCATTTAGTATTCAATTTAAAGGCTTAGTATTTTTTAGTCCTTTTACAAGTAAATAACTGTCTGACTGGAAGAAGTTTGGAGTACATTTTACTTGTTTTTTCAGCAATCTCGAGGAGAAAACTAGACCTGCCCGTCGACAAAGTAATAATCGCCATCAACGCCCTCGATCTCAAGCAACTCCCTCTGGAGAGCGTGGAGCTGCTGCAGCGCATGGTCCCCACCGAACAGGAGTCCAAGGCCTACCGGGAGTACGTTGCCGAGAAGAAGAACCCCGGCCTGCTGACGGAGGAGGACAAGTTCCTGCTGCAGCTCACCAAGGTGGAGAGGACCTCGGCCAAGCTGTCCATCATGAGCTACATGGGGAACTTCTTCGACAGCCTGCACCTCATCACGCCGCAGATCCACGCGATCATCTCCGGAGCTTCCTCCGTCAAGTCTTCGCAGAAGCTCCGGAGCGTTCTGGAGATCATTCTCGCGTTTGGAAACTATCTCAACAGTAGCAAGCGAGGACCGGCTTACGGGTTTAAGCTGCAATCCTTGGACACCCTACTGGATACCAAGTCCACCGACAAGAGGATGTCTCTTCTCCACTACATTGTCAGCACTGTGAGGAGAAACTTCCCGGACCTCCTCAATTTCGAATCTGAATTGATGTACATCGAAAAAGCTGCCCAAGGTAATTATGAGCTCATTATTTTTCAAATACAAAAAAAAAATAAAAGAAAAATACATCACAGACACCTAGACCAATAGAAAATAGAGCTTTCTTGAATTTATTTTGCTTTTGGCGGGAATCGAACTTGCGACGCCAGTTTCACAGTCGAGCGTCTAACCAACTATGCCACAGAAGGAGCCGTGGTTGTTGGGTAGATGATGGATTATGATTAAATTATCCTAAAGGTGGGGACTGACCTCCACATTTCGTCGCAATGTAACATTCGCGGCGAGCATCTGACTTCGGATTGAGCACTCGGAACGCTGTACTGACTGTACGACTGTACTGCATCGTAACGTGTTACGTTACGACGAAATGACTCTGGTCAGTCCCCACTTTAATGAATCTTTTTTGAGATATCAATAAAAATCTTGATAAAAATAAATCTTATGTGAACCAGGTACAGCATTTGTGATACTCAACATATTTATTTTATTTGTTTGGGAATTGTACAGCTTTACATATAAAAAAAGGATATATTAAACAATAGTTACATTAACTGTCCGCCTCCGTGGTGTAATGGTCAGCGTGTTTAGCTACTGTGCTGGAGGTCCCCGGTTCGATTCCCAGGGGGGGGGGTGAAAATAAATATTAGTGATTTAACACTGTTATATTTATTTAATTACCCTGGACTGGTTCCTGAAGCGCAAGAGTGATCACCTTGCCTTCATGTAAGTAATGATCAAGATAACACTGCGTCAATTCGATGCAGTGCCCTATGCACCATTAGGTGCGGATAAGGGCTATAAATAATAAGTAAAGTAGCATTAACAATAATAAACATTACATTACATTAATAAAAAATAGTTACATTAATAAAAATAAAGCCAATTAAACAATTACACATTTATGTTATAACAACTATGTATTAAAAAAACAATCAGGGATTTAAAAAAAAAAAGGTATGGTATAAAAAAATATTGTGAATATAATACTCTGTTGCGCAGTGTCCCTGGAGAACGTGGTGTCGGACGTGCAGGAGCTGGAGAAGGGCATGGAGCTGGTGCGGCGCGAGGCGGCCCACCGCGGCGCGCCGGCCACCGTGCTGCGCGACTTCCTCACCAACTCCGAGGACAAGCTGCGCCGCCTGCGCGCCGACGTTCGCGCCGCGCAGGACACCTTCCACTCCTGCGTGGAGTACTTCGGGGAGGCGCCGCGCGCCTGCGACGCCAACACCTTCTTCTGTCTGCTCGTGCGCTTCACCAAGGCCTTCAAGGTTCGCCACCCTTCACTCCGACCTAGCGATTTACTGAAATCACAATAAAAGACAGAGTTGTACGCAATAATTGAAAAGATGTTTGGTCAGAGTGTTAGATGTGAATTCGCTTTTGCTTTCAGCTATTTGTTTAGCAAATGACTAATTAACTCTTAGAGTTAATTAGTTATTTAACCAATAGATGTCTCTAGTGAAGTTCTAGTGATTCAAGAACAACGTTTTGAAATTGGTTCATATATATTTATAGAAATTCCAAGAATTTGTGTAGTGTTGTTGTCAATAATGGGTAGAATTGGTGAATGTTACACGTGTGTAAAGTGGTCACATAAACCAGCCTATGACAGTCGTCAGCCCCGTAAATGCCCAGACTTAATATTCATATTCTCATTCATCTTTGATGAGATGTCCAAAAATTATAACTCTTAGAGTGCTGAGAATCGATATATCAACTCTCGTATACATTGCCAAAAGCGTGGCCATCGACATACTGCCGCCAGTGTATTTTGGTGGTCAAGCTGGGAGGTTGTGTTCCGATTCCTCAATAATATTCACAAATAATAAAAAATAACTAATTTTTAGTGAAAAATAGAAATATACTTTATGTAAAAACCTATTGTTTTCGCCCTTGCAATGTCCACCAAATTTAAAATGGACCATTTTTACAAAATAAAAGTCTTTTATTCTGCCTTAAATTCTATTATACAATCTTATCAAATATGTACGTAGAAAAAATCTCAGCACAAACTCACATTTTCTCTAAACAACTAACTACACACGCTGTCTTGTTCTTCTCTGAATCTCTACGTTCCTTGCTTGGTTACATCTACTAATCTTCAAAACCCCTCTTCCCTTTCAGATGGCTGACCAAGAAAACGAGCAGAGGCGACGTTTGGAGCTCGCTGCCGCTACAGACTCCAGCTCCGTACAAGATGCCACTAAAAATAAAATCACGCAGAAAAAACAGCAGGTCAGTCTCATACATTCCTCTACTCATATCAAACCAACATAATTTAAATTTTACAGCCTGTAAAATATGGAGTTAAAAGGTTTATTGAGTGATATTATTAATTTATTTATACACACCCTTTCGGTAATAGATAACACCCATAAATTAAAAATAAATTAAAATAAACACAATATTGTAGTATCAGTGAGAATTAACTTGTATTGCTTCTGTAGAATAATATTTGTTACTGATATCTGCAGTTTTTTTTTAAGTTTTCCAATTCACTAAGTGTAGACATATCTACATCTTCAATCCATTTTTAACAATTTGGTGGTGGTTTTTATCTAACAAATGATTCCCGATTCACATCATACAAGCGACAATATAAAACGTAAACTTTTGCGTGTTTTTTATCTACCATTAAAACGGAAATAACTCAATTACCTTTTTAGACGTTTATTTTATTATTATCATTGCAGTAGGCACTCGTTAATTTAACATATAATTTTTATTAATTGTTTCGGCATTAACTTTGTGGTAAGACATGTTACAATGATTAAAGAAAACACTTGTTTTTTACCACTTGAGTTTTATTATAGACTACATGTTTCAGAAGTTAAACTTCCATCATTCAGGTCTGTATAATAACTAAAATATAAAATATAAAATTGTTCTATAAATAAGGAGAGAATATTTTTTTCCTTTGTTTTCAAACTCCGCCCCTTGACTAACCCTTTCCCTTTACTTTCCCCTCTCCTTATTTATAGAAAATTTTTATATTTTAGTTATTATACAGACCTGAATGATGGAAGTTTAACTTCTGAAACATGTAGTCTATAATAAAACTCAAGTGGTAAAAAACAAGTGTTTTCTTTAATCATTGTAACATATAAGTTACCGAACATTTTTCTATTTTTTTCATTAATTTTCCGTGTACAAATTAATACCCAGCAATATTTTATAATTATCGATTCATATTTTTTATTGAAATCACAAAAGCAGTTAATAAAATTGGATATTTAAATTAAAGGTTCTTTTTATTATTATTTTCTCATAATTTTATTTAGAATTTCGTTTTTTATTGTTTCGGCATTCATTTTGTGGTAAGACATGATTAAATTATAAATAAAACACTTGTTTTTTTACCACTACTGTTTCATATTGTTACGACTAGTTTCGGTTTATATTCAAACCTGTAGATGGAAGCATCTGTAGCTTCCAAAACTAGTCATAAGTATGTACATAATACTCAAGTGGTAAAAAACAATTGTTTTATTTAGGATTTCATTGTAAGTTTGCGGGATTACAAATTTTTACTATAATTGTTTGAATCGACAGAGAAATAAATGTCTAATGGGTTCATTTGATTTGCAAAAGTTCAATTCCATACGTAAATTGTTAAATTTTATCTATAAAAAGTTGATTTTCATGCAAGTTTCATTTGATCTGGAAAGCGTACAGTTTGTTGTACGAGAGTTGATGTGGGTATCGGTTGTCGGTTGTCGCTTGGATGATCGAGATGGGGAGTCGTGATGTTGAGTTCCCTTATGACAAGTTGTGGGTGTTGCTTTTTGCACTGCTAGAGGTTTAGTTACGCGACTCCGGGGCTCATGCAGCTGAAGTTCCAACAGTCGGCACAATTCTCCATCAAGTAGCCGCTATTACATATATTCCCTTCTGTAAGTTCATTCACTATTTCTTCTCTTTAATCCATCTTCTCTCTTAACCTTTCCTTCCCGGTGATATGTATTTACTACAATTCCACTCTAACAATGAGGATATCTTTATAAAATATAATAGAAACGGGCTCAGGTTTTTTGTATTCCTCCGTAATATAATTATGTATTACATAAAAGTATTATAATATATACTTATTCATTAGCAGCGATGGAAATAAATCATTTGTGAAAAAAATCAGGAATTGAACCACCAGTACACAAACGCCAGTGTTCACATGCTTGCCGTGCTTTTGTACATGTGGCTTCATGCTGTTTCCACCAATCTCCGTTCAGTAGTGCACAAATCGTCTTCTGCGGCGGTTGTGCCGGCTACGCCAGCTATGGGGGCTACTTTTAATGTTTTTTTTTCTCGTTTTCAGATATTTATCAGAGCTATCATTACAAAATTGTTATATTTCAACTTTAACTATGGTCGATAAAAGCAACATTTAGAAATATTAACATTTTTCCAGTTTTTTAATCACATTTTCATATGTACCAAATACATATCATTGTTGCACGCGGAAGGTATTAGCACCGTAAGGGAAAGGTTAACAACCCTCGCTTCTCTCAAACTACTGCGCTTCACAGCCTTCACTCTCTTGCCACTCGACTAATTCAAAATTACACCCGATACATTATCAGCACCTAAAAACAATACTTCACGAAAAATCCTCTACACTGAAAATATTACCACACTTATTACTGTTATATTTATCTTTTTACTACCCAAGCATATTGATTCTAACATGAAATTGCATACTTGAAACATTGATCATTTTCACTGAAAGCTTATGTGAAAATGGCTAAAGACCCCAGTCAAATTATACTATGATGTATGTTATAAATAAAGTGTAATCACTAGGGATGGAATGATTGATAAAAATATAGAAGAAGAGCGAATGGTGCATTTAAATCAGTTCTACCAAACAAAAGCTCAACAGCGGAAGCCTAATTGGCAGTGTGCAACAGCGGAAGCTTAACTGGCAGTGCGCAATGGAGTCCTGATACCAATCTTTGGAAGTGAAGCATGGACTTGCAGTAAATTTTCTAAATCACTCAGTCAAAGGTGCATCACTTCAATGTTTGATAGATGTTCAAATGGTGAAATAATGAAGGAATGCAAGGCTGAGATAAGCATTATCGATAAAATTAAGAAAGGTGTCTTGAGATGGTTTGGGCATGTGAATTGAATGAACAAAGAACGGCAAAACAAATTTATTAAAGGAGTATATGCTAACTAAGACCTCACTTTGCGTCGTAGATACATTCCAAAATATCACGAAGCAAATTGAATTGCTAATTTCCATTGGAAATCATATAAACATCAAAGATAGCAAAAATGAGTCTTAATTCAGTAACGACGCAACTTTGAAAAAACGCAAAGTGAAACGACGCAAAGCGAGGTCTGAGTGTAGTTTCAAATACGAGCAGAGAAAGACTGAGGAAAACTTGGCACGATCAATATGTCAAATACTTGAAAGCAGTCAGGTCAGGAGCCGGAACAATCGGCGGGTATGTTTAAGGAGATGCGTGAATGTGGGAACCCCTGCGGATTAGTTTGTTAGTTCATATTTTTGTTGACAAACTGAACACTCAAAAAGTATACTACTTTTGATTTTAATTTTATTATATTTCTTTCCTAGCACTTTAATGGTTTCATCAGAGCACCGCATAGCATGGACATATCGTAGTCATACAGGAGAAAGTGACCAAGTGCATTTTTTACAAAAACTTTATCATTGACTATTTGATACCTTACTAGCTTAATATTTCCCTTAAAAAAATCCCAAAGGATTTTAAATTTGGAAGTATATAATATATTGACTTGTTAGAAATGACAAACTGCATTGATGATTATTTTCTTGCCAAGCAAAAGTGACTTAAATGGCCCTCCTGAACATTTTATGTTTTGTTAGTTGGTCACTTTCTCCTGTACGACTGCAATATGAATGATTTAACCCCATTCGGTCAAACTAATATTATTGCCGTCTTTAGGAAGCCGTTATCAACGAGTTTAGGACCAAATCACAACTGGTTGGGGAGAAGAAGTTGCTTCAGCAGGACGAGGTGTACAACGGAGCTCTCGAAGACATTCTCAACGGCCTAAAAAGCGAACCATACAGGAGAGCAGACGCGGTGAGGAGGTCGCATCGCAGACGAATCAACTCCCACAGGCTGTCCAAAGGGTTGGACGAACTAGACATTTAGACTATAATGTAGGCTGTCTTCCAGACGCTTTTGCAGCAGCGCACAAGTATTTTTAAACCTTTATTACAATAATAAATTTAATACAATTAGTAAGTTGATTGATCGATGGACGAGTTCAATAAAGAAGCAATTCAAAATTACATTTTAAATGAAATGTGCGGACAGATGTTTTATCGTATTAAGCAGACACACATTTGAAACATATTAACAATATTTCTAGGATATCCAAATCTTTTTATACAAATAATCTGGTCAAAAAATAAGTATTCATAATATTAGATATTGCTTCATATGTAGATATTTTCTTTATTATTTCTGTTCGTTGATTCGTTGCACATCTGAATTTGTTTGAATTTCTTGGTATTTAATAATTTATTGCAAGGGCCCTTGAGGTTTTAATATTTTACTAAAATAGAGCCACATAAATTATACAAAATATCTTTATTTATTTATAATGAAGTGAAATCATCAATAGTATTAATGATCATCAATCTCAGGAAAAAAAAACTTTTATACAAAAATTCTTCTTCTGACCCTCATCCGCGTCCAATGGTGTATAGGGCACTGCATCACATTGACGCAGTGTTTTCTTTATTGTTAATTACGTGAACGCAAGGTGATTAGTAATGCTGATCAGGTCCCAGTCCAGGGTGAAATAAAATAAATATTATAGTGTAAAATCTTTTACATTTATTTTGACCCCGCTGGGAATCAAAACTCGAATCCTTCAGTATGAAAGTCGAACGCGTTTACCATTACACTACAGAAGCGGAAATGGAAATTAGGATCGGCTATATAAAAGACAAAACGGTTATATACATGACTCGATGATCGACAATTGGCCTTGAAGCTCCGAGACATTTCATTTTTTATCATTATCGTGAAATAGAAATGCCAAGATCAGGGAAATATGCGAGATCGAAGATTTCGTTAGGTGGGGAAGGCAACGAAGAAGACAATGGTATGCACATGTGAGGAGAATGGAACCATCCAGACTCCCCCACATCGCATTGTACGGCCAACCCCATGGTAGACGACTCCCGGGCAGACCACCAAAGAGATGGGCCGATAGCTGGGAATCGACGTCGCAGGAGGCTAATCCCTCTTAAAAACAGGTCGCAAGGCCTATAATAAGAAGAAGAAGATCATTATCGTCATCCACATCTTTAAAAGCATCCTTAAGGTAGTTCTTCACAAAAATGGCTCTTCATAAATTATCCCAAATTACTATTTTTGTAAATGATAAATAACTGTATTGCGTTCATATATTTTGTTTCAAAATGTTATTTTAAATTGCTGTATTTATTATTGAACTCGCATATCAGACTAAATAAACTGAGTGTAAATTAAGGAAATGCAATATACACATGTAGTAATAAAGAAATATTATTATAAAGGAATAATGAATTCATTCTACCGACTGACTTAGAACTGTTTATCAAAGTATGCATGCGTTTAATTTGGATCTTTACGTAGGTCTTTTGTATATATCAATTATTTTTAAACACTTTGATGAATTGAACAACGTATAAATTGATTTTATACAACCGCCCATTTTATAAGTAAATATATTTTTTAATTTTTTATCTAGGTATATTTTATGTCCATTTTTTTGGATTTATTGCACGGTATCGAGAGGGATGTATTTAGAAATAAAGAAAATATGTGTCTTATATCCGAGGTGGTAACAGGTGAAGATCAGGGTATGTGTGGAAATTATATACTTCACACGGTAAAATGGCTTACCAACTATGTTATAGAGGAATACAACCGTATGCGAAATTTATAAATATATCAACCGAATTTAATCCTAGGTTGTTTGCATATGCATATTACTCATGAAATAATATGTATTTTAATAAAATAATATATTTTTATTTATGCATTTCAACACTGCTGTCTTAAATGTTTCATTTTAAATTTCAATAAAAATTTATTATGATTTTACCATCCCCTGTTTATTGACTATTGAGAATTAATTCATTGAATGATAAATTAGACTGCAAGACGGTTGTGTTAAAAACAATTTACATTTTTTTTAATATTTGGTTTACGGATATTTTTTTTACATAACTTTGAGTCATGTCAAAAATATGCATACCATACTAGGTTATTAAATAATTTTTGAAGAGATGGAAAAAAAAATTATGCATGGTTATTTTTTCTGTTGTAAAATTAATGTCTAAATAATTTGATTATTTGATTTTGGATTAAAAACTAATAAAATAAGGTTTATTTTTAACACAAAAAAATACTCAAAATTGCCTGCTGAACTTAGCAGTTAGCAGTTAGACTTTTAAAATTTCACAAGCAATATTTTTTTAAATAAAATGATTAACTTTGATGGATTCTTCGAAGTAATCAGCTTATTTATATTTATATTTCTCGGCTGTAAATACATAAATAAATATTTTTTGTACATTATATTCTATAATATGATAATGATCTGGTCAAGAAGACATTATACTTGCAAACATTACATTTTACTATCTTATTTTATTTTATTTTATAGTGAAAGAATCATAATTGAATTTACTATTGGTGATAAGGAGGCTGAATAGTTAAGGTCTATATGTAAACATATATAATATCATGTACAATTTTGTGTCATCACTTTGTCTCGTGTTGTTTTCAAAGAAATATATTTTATATAAAATTAATTATTCCTGCTAGCGTTAAGTTGTATTTTATTTTTGTATTTTACGACTTTTTTATTGTGAATTCTTCGTATCGCAGTACTCGATTCTGCTTAATAGAGACACACACATTGGGACCAAAGCGTATTTGACCCAATGGGCCAGAGTGAGCATCAAATTTAACAATTTATATTTTTATTCAAATATATATACACTCTTTTAATCATCTTTCTCCATAAGATAATGCCATAATCCGCGTATCAATGCTGTCGCACTGATGGAACAATCATTAAATTACATGTATCATATGGCCATATTGTGTGACATGTGATCATATTGTCCCAACTAAGCGAAGAATATTACTATTAGTTCCTTGGTTCGGTTTTCGTTCCTAGAGACTTGGCCCAAATATTCAGCTGCCCCAATTAGCCAGCGGTCCAATTAAGCAGAATCGACTATAAGCACTTGGCGTTTAAGAAAAAATAAACGAATTTGGGGTAACACTGAATTCGATATGTTAATAAAATAAGTGGAAGAATTGCCTCAAATTTTATTTTATTACTTGCTGTATGAATGTGTTATTTTAATTTATATTGTTACAAAACCTCATCAAATATATTTTATTTTGTACATGTTTTGTGAGAATTCACATGAGAATTGTTCACCCGTGAAATCACGCACATATTATTATTGAAGCACGCAACCATAATTTTACTCTTTTTAGACTTTCTACGTACGTACTTCCATGATATCTTATTATTCCTTATAGTTATATCCAGGGTTGCCAAGTCAATTTTAAAACTTTGGAAAATGAATAGGTTTTTAGATTTGTTGCCATAAGGGCGAATCTGGCATTGCTGGTTTGATTTCCGCTAATTGAAAAATAAATTGGAAGCTTTATTATAGCTAGTCTGGGTATTGTGATGTAGATTTCATACTATTCTACCATATCCTTTCTATTTTACCTGCAACAAGCTTCAAGAGATAATTTCAAAGCAACTTTCATTATTTTTGAGTTACATAAAAAGTTAAATTCCACGACTCGTGACTAGAGTTAATTCCCCCCTTTCATTTTTTTCATCTCGGCAGCCCTGGTAATACCTAGTTGTACATATTAACCAAATATTATACCCTAGGATTACTACACAACATTATACATTATTAAATAGTAAAATAAATGTATTATTTACCATTATACCTATATCTTTACCCCACATGCCATAACTACTGCTACATTACGTGAAAGGCTTAAATACTTCACAATGTGTATATTATTAGTCATTATGTAGCATCTTTGTAAAAAAATATTAGATTCCTATTTTTACCATTATGTTCACAAATACAAAATATATTCCATGTGTACCATCTTTATTTAGGAGTAATCAAATAATTTACTGTCACAATAATATTTATAACGTGCTTCGAAATATAGCGCTCTTTAAAAAAAATACTATTTCATACTTTTTATTCAGTAAAAAAAAAACTTTTTTCGTATTTGATGAGCTATTTATATCTAGTTTTATCAGTAAACCTCCCCTTTATGAATTTTGAATCTCTTAAGGTTTTATATTAATTAATTATCAACCAAATATGAATACTCAACCATTTTTGGCTGTTTATTGCTTGACCCTTATGGGTAAAAATGAATAAAACGAAAAATTTTCTTACAAATCAGTGTTAAAAAGCTAAACACTTGTATTTTCTCGTGATTGGTGAGTGAAAAATAAAAAGTTATTTATATTGAATTATTACTAAATCGAAACAAAATGCCTTTTCTACCCTAGTAATATTTGGCGATAAATTAAAATCTATCGGAAGTGCCTCTAGTGACTGTCCGAAATGCTCTCGGCAAGTTATATTTTTATAAAAATTTAAAAGAATTTTCGACCAAATTTTTTTATACATTTTGTATAGAGACTTCATACCGCTTTATTGAGCTGTCAGCGTACATTTTACTAATATGCAATTTTAAAATGCACAAAAGTATACCAAATCAGTCCTATGACTTGTTCCATTTATTTAAAAATAAGAATAAAAAACACCTGCCATTAATAATAATGTATGCGTTATTATACAGGTGGCATAAAATTAATAGTTCACAACATAACAGCAGTCTTACTCCTTTCAACAACGTCATATATAACAAATCTTCAATTTTCCGCTGTGCATGTTTTCAGAATGCACAGAAAATGTACTGTATCCAAGCAAAATGGGGATATTTTTAACTTAATATCAAATCAAAATAAAGGTCAAATCTTCAAGAACGTCATAAATAAAAAAACTTGATTTTTCAGGAGAACGTTTTTAAAGTTTAAAAATATAACACAATGTATTAAAAATAAATATCAAGCCACTTATTGACCTTTTTACTGTGCAACACATCTTTTTAGTTAAACCTGAAGGTTTTTTCTCCATTTGAAAAATATTTAATATATTTAAAAAAATAATTAAATAATACCTTTTGTTCAAAATGCAAAAACAACACTTTCTGCCCTGTAGCGGGTTAATATTAAGTTAAAAATATCTTTATTTTGCTGGGATATAGTACATTTTCTGTGCATTCCGAAAACATGCACAACGGAAAATTGAAGATTTGTTATATATGACGTTGTTGAAAGGAGTAAGCGATATGTCAAATTGCTCACTCCTTTCAAGAACTTCATAAATCAAAAAACTTGATTTTTCAGGAGAACGTTTTTAAAGTTTAAAAATATAACACAGTATCAAAAATAAATATCAAGCCACTTATTGACTTTTTTACTGTGCAACACATCTTTTTAGTTAAACCTGAAGGTTTTTTCTCCATTTGAAAAATATTTAATATATTTAAAAAAATAATTAAACAATAACTTTTGTTCAAAATGCTAACACAACATTTTTTGCCCTGTAGCGGGTAAATATTAAGTTAAAAATATGACTCTTTTGCTTGGATATAGTACATTTTCTGGGCATTCTGAAAACATGCACAACTGTAAATTGAAGATTTTTGATATATGACGTTGTTGAAAGGAGTGAGCGATATGTCAAATGTGAATGACATGATGACATTTGCAAAAATTATAACATCTTCCCATAGTGTGATTAATTTTGTGCCACCCTGTACAATATCTCTAGATGTGAGGTGAAGAATGTTCCAGAAAGACAAATTTAAAATCTAATAATAAGCAAATAGTGTTAAATGATACTGTGAATTTTTTTTATTGCAAAACAATGTTTTTAAAACTTTTAAACATGTTTCTAATGAATAAAGATGCACAATGTTGACCAAAGTGGTCGAATCAGGATTTTTTACATCGTAATCAAATATGTTAACACTGTGAAAGTAAACAAAAGCTATCTAGTTGTACAAATAATTTTGTGACTTTTTTTTGTATGTATATTTTCAAAAGTTTTCCACAAAAAAGGTTGGATTAGTTTATATTGATCTTAATTGTGGCTTTTTCTGAATTTTGTTAATGTATGAATTGATTAAAATACCGTTTTATTATTTTAAACCTGTTTTGTTTCAAAATAATATTTTCACATCTTTATTACTCGCATTCTCGTTACCATAGATAAAAAAAATAGAAAACTGATTTCAGAATTATAATCATGGTCATATTATATACCTTATTTATTTTTATTTTATTTTTATAGATTTTTATCTTTTATTTAGTAACCATTCCATTTAAGTTTTGGATTTTCCAAAATTTTAAACCTGTTTTGTTTCAAAATAATATTTTCACATCTTTATTACTCGCATTCTCGTTACCATAGATAAAAAAAATAGAAAACTGATTTCAGAATTATAATCATGGTCATATTATATACCTTATTTATTTTTATTTTATTTTTATAGATTTTTATCTTTTATTTAGTAACCATTCCATTTAAGTTTTGGATTTTCCAAAAATATTTCATTTATTTTTTTAAGTTATCTTTTTGTAAATGGTTTTGATTTAAAAAAAATATATTTAAGTTTGAATTCTCAAGCATAATATTGCAAATCTCATTTTATTGATTATATTTCTTTGCCATTAAAACATTGATGTTACAAACCATAAATTTAAATTATAATTTGTTGCCCTATTCTGTTTCTGTGTTACTTTGAATTCAAAGATAACGTGTTATTTTGTTAACATTGAATTTGTAATAAAACGAGTTTTATTTTCAATATGTAAGGCACCAAAATGCGTCTCAATATAGCAATATTTTGAATGATCTTGTTTAGAGATATTTTACTATTGTGGATATTATTTGACAGTAATATTTTATAAGCAATATTTTATACACTTTATAAATGATACTAATAAATTTTAATGAAAAATATAAAACAGCGTTATTTATTTATTTAATAAATTTAAGGAAACTTATGAAAGAAAAATTACAAGCATTTATTTGACTTTCAACTTTGGTTACTAGGTCACTCTATTGACCTCTTTAAAATTTTCACTCGTGAATTAAATGAAATTATAGTAACTTTAAACATGGAGTAAATCTACTCACTAATATAACTTATGATGTTGAAACTTAAGTAGGGCCATGATAAGCGGTGTTGCATAAGCCGTAGCTAGAATTCAGAGTCACTTGGACGTTAGATAAGAAAGTACTATTCTTATGAAAATATTTTGTTTCGTTCTCATTCTGTCATTCGTCCATATTACATTGCCAAAAAGAGAAAGAACTATTGTATATGCAAGCAAATGGCGGGAAATTGATCGCTTGTTTTCAAGCACTAGCGCCAATTCATTTCGCTACTGTCTGTTGTGTTGAATATTATAAATATTTATATAATATTATGCTGTAACAATTTATAAAATCAGTCCCACTCCAAATTAAAAGGCACGCTCACCACACCAACACGTGCAACCTTGCAGTTGACAGTTCAAGGCCCCCCGCTCCCCCCATAAAACGGATTGTTTATGATTTTGTTCCGATAATGTCAAGCACTGCAAGCTTAGTATAAATATTTTGCAGAGTTACCATAGATATATCTCTTTCTTTATTACTCCAATGTACATTTACCTGGGGGTAGAAAGAGACAAAGTAATGATTTTCTTTTACACGATACACAAAGAAGGTTTCATGAACTTTTCTTGAGTTCAGTATATTATAAACTAGCGATTAAAAAAACAATACTTCATAAGTAACGATTCATTACTTTTCAAACGAATAGTTCGACATCGTTATTAAAAAGAGATGAAACGTATATTATAATGTGTATGGTATGGCGTATTCATACGCGCATACCTGATACCTATATTTATGGTAGTGCACCGTAAGTCTCACTTTCAGAGGAGATAAGACATGGTAACCCTTTTTTCGTGTGTTTGTGACATGAACACACATATGTATAAAGAAGACGATTTTTATGTTGTTTTTTTCGCCTTGCCACATTGAATTACCGTTAATTTCGTTAATAAATAAAAAATATAGTATGCTACACATAAAAAATAGGACTAATATTCAGACTGTACAGTCTGTGAGACTAACTGATGAATCCAATCATCCGATATTTGTATATAGTTTCATAGTTTGCATGTAGATACGCGATTTCATAGAACTCACTAAAGTATGACGCATAAGTGTCAAATATTTATCCATTTTACAAGATTTGAAAACGCGAACTATATACTAAAAATATTAATATTAACTTTGGTACACGCGTGTCGTAGGTTCGCCATCTCTGGCACGTATTTCGATCTCAACAATGGCGTATTCTAGGCTTACGATCTATGTTCTAATCTATGATGTAAACATTTAGTATTTTGGTAAACATTTGCTAGAGCTCGAGTCTCGGTCGGAGTGAAGCGGCGCGGTGATAGCGCTGTGTCGTGCGATATTATGCGCGTCCGCAAAGTAAAACACTAAATAAGCCCGTCAGTCGCGTTTTGTGGTTTGTGTTGCGAGGTGGGCTGGTGTCCGACACGCCCACGCGATGGATGTGAATTGTGAGTACCACGAGGGTTGCGGCCAGGAAGGCCCCATCAGGTGCATATTCCTGTGCGAGTTCCACCCGACCGCGGGGCCCATGATAACGTGTCAAGTTCCCGAGGGATACATTTCTAAAGATACCTTTGACACCGTTAGCCACTACATTATCCCGAAAGTACAACTCCAGCGGTGTACTTTGACTGTGTGAGTAGTCTATATTTAATTCTTATTATTATTTCGACAAAAGAAAGCGCGACTATTTTAGTCATAATTTCTTTTGATTCAAATACGTTATTTTTGAAGTAACCGAACTTTAAGTTTATCCATTATATTCCTCTTCGCACTATTTCAATATTATTTTTACGTTAAAATTATACAAACTCCTGTTTCTTCTTTCAAATTTGTCAATGTCAAACTACAGACAGAAACTAAGTGGAATCAGATTGAATAAAAACCTGTATGATTAAACTGTTTACTTTTGTGTCAGTAAACAGTTTACATGAATTTTAAAAGTCCTCTGTGGATACTTTTAAGTTTTATATTCTCCAGTCAAAATATTTTTGTCTATTTCAAAACTAAACAAGTTCCCGTTCCTTGTTTCAAATTTGCAAATGTCAAACTCCTGACAGAATCTAAGTGGAATAACATTGACATCAAACTTGTATAAAAAAACCGTTTACTTTGTCAATAAATATTACTTTAATGTCAATAAATATTTTTTTACATGAATGTTAAATAAAAGACGTAAAATGCAATTGTTTTGAATTTTTCATCTATTTATATTCATACAATACAAACATTATCAAACTGATGTTTATGTGTTTGTTTTCCAATGTGTTTTTCTTGTCTTTTTATTCGTATATGCGCTAACCTTATCCCTGTTTATTTACGCAATTTTACTCTGCATGTTTTATTTATAAATCAGTTAAGTACTATTTATTATAATTTTCATAATTTTATTTCGTATTTTTAAATAAAGAACGTTTCATTCAATATTAAAATAATAACAAAAGAATCTTAAAATTTTCGATTGCCATCTGTTTTATTGAAGACCCACACAATAGAAAAACGTGAGAGAAACATTTGAAATGAATGTATTTTTTTTAAAAAAGAATCATAACATGCAAATATTTTTAATATTTTATTATCAACATTCCTATCTACTCAGTTTTTTACGTATTTTGGTGTAGGTAGGTTCTCCTTTTTTTTAACCCTTTAACCTCTAGAATGATTATTCTAATTATTTTTTTTTATGCTGTGATATTTTTACAAGCATTTTTGTTTATTAAATTTTTTGGGATCAATCTCCAGGGGTTCGTAATAAAGATTGAGTGATTTTTCGCTTTAATATTTATTTCATATCACCCTGGACTGATACCTAAAGCGCAGGACTGATCACTTTGCGCTCATGTAATCATTGATTAAGATAACATTGCGTCAATGTGATTCAGTGCCCTATGCACCATTGGGTACGGATGCGGTTAAAAGAAGAATAATTTAGTAAATATCTATTTTTCAAATCCAAGTACTTATCTACTATACTTTTAAATTTGACAAAATTTGCACCCCATTTTTTGTAATTTAAAATTTCAAACAAAAATTGGCAAAAACTATTTTTCTTCTTCTTCTACAAGGCTTGTTCACAAAAATATAAGATTATTTTTCTTGATATACCTCAGAATGACACTGGCATTGAGGAGTTAACACTTTTGACCTTTGCGTGCATATATACATACAGGTTTTTGTTATTGTTCTTGCTGTTTGGTTTATTATAGTATCCTTAAACTATTAAAGATCATAGTCTGAACAATCCAACCATTAACAATAATAAACTTCTTTTGTTATTTTTAATAGGCAGGTACCTGGTTTAGCAATACATACATATACCGATTGATTTGTTTATTTGTAAAATAATGAGCCAGGAGTCAGAATAATCGGCGTGTATGTATGAGGAGATGTATGAATGTGGAAGAGGCAAGATATATTGGTGTGGCGTTCTATTCTCTCTCCCTACCCCTGCTGGGATGCGGCATGATGGTTACTTAGTCATCAGTTCTATTACATTATATTATTTATTGATTTGGCATTAACTTTGTGGAATGACATGATGATTATTTAAAAAAAATTTAATAATTGAATATACCACTTTAATGAGTTTTATTTATATATACGACTAGTTTCAAAAACTTACAGATGTTTTAATTTTTACCAGAAGATGAAAACATCTGTAAGTTTTCAAAACTAGTCGTATATATAAATAAAAGTCATTAAAGTGGTTTATTCAAGTGTTTATTTTTTTTTAAATAATTAGTTCTATTAATGTAGCAAGTTATTCAATTTGGGAAGTTGTAAAATTAGGATAAGTTTTACTTTTGACGTTATCAATTACAATTACGGCAGGAGCCGTGGTGTAGTTAGGAAGACGCTTGACTGCAAAGCTGGCATCGCGGGCTTGATTCCCACCAAGTGCAAAATAAATTCAAGAAAGATTTATTTTCAATTGGTCTGGGTGTTTGTGATGTATTTTTCACATTTACCTTTCCTATCCTTACTATCCTACCACAGACACTGCAGACAAGCCTCTAAAAGTAGAGGCTTTGCGGGTTATTCCTTTACAAAAAAAACCTTAGAGCATGTTTGAAAGTTACTTTCATTGAATATTCAGGCACTAGTTATAATATTTATTCCAAATGAAATGCATCATTAAAATAAATTTGAGACCCTACATACCATATTTTTTATCTCTGTCTCACAATAAATTTTCTTTCAGGACCTATATGAAATCAAAGATTCTCGGCTTCCCGGTGAGAATCGACAACAAGAAATATGCCCGGAACGCGTTCTACTTCAACTTGTGTTTTGTGTGTGACGCGTGGGCTAGAACTGTGCACTATGAACCTGTTGTCAAAAAGCTTACAGAGTATTTGGTAAGTCTGCAAGTCTTAACCTTACTAACTGTCTGTTAATTAATAATTGTTTGTATGAAGTTGATGCATTGAAAACATAGTCTGTTGATAATATGGATGTAAACAACATCTTGTACAGAAATTTGGTAGAGCATTGGACATTCACATCGAAGGTTAACTAGATAAAGATATATGAAATATATATCGTTCTTCCCTTTTTTATGAAAGAAGATGAAAATCTGAGCATCCCAGTTCTTGCGACCTGACATTTGGCCGGCTTAAGCGTTCACTTTACACATTTCTGTAATGTTCACCATTCTGCCCTTTATTGAACATCCCTTTTGCATTAATTAAAAAACCTGTATATATGCAATGGTCTTAGATTCTTCCGCATACTGATAAGGTTTTCGATATATTTGTGAAGTATGGCGGATTGTTCCGCCATCTTTCGAGAAATTAGTGAAGTGTTTATTAAGCTTATTCCGTTTGAACATAAGCCAGCCAAATGCCAGGTCGTAAGTCCTAGGTTTGTCAGATTTCAATTTTCTTTCATAACAAAGGGAAGAACGATACATGTTTCATTTCAAGTTGAGGGACTTTTAAATTGACACACATCAAGGTGAATAATCTAGTGTCCCATTTAATAAATAATATTAATATTGTAGATAAAGAGAAAAAGAGAGCACTCTCAAAACTTTTATAGACCCTCCAAAAAGGTTTTGAGTGCTCTCAAAACTTAAGGGGTTTTCTTGCAGAATGTTAAGTTGTAACATCTTGATTACACTTATATAGGGTTCGAGCTATATGCCTGACACTTATAGTCTTGCTTGGATTTTTTTAATATATCAAAAGCCGTAAAGTATAACATTAAATATTTTGTATATTAAAAGCATTGTTAACTTTGTGGTATGGCAATATAACACTCTCGTTATCATTTATCTTTCACTTTGTGTAAATATTGAAGTGGTATTACACAGAGTGAAAGATGAATGATAAGAAGAGCGTTATAAGATTAAATGTTGATGCTTAAAATGTATATTTATGTATATTTCCAGTCACAAGAACATTGAAAATAGCAATATTTGATGAGCAGTATATTGTGTTTATTATTATATTTTTTGTGAGTTTAAAATAATCCAATTTTATCATTCATAATCAGAATTTATACTTAAAGAAATATCTGCTACAAAATGTATACAAGTACCACATATGTTGCAATCTCTGTTATGTCCAAGATGGTACAAACATGGTTTCATACATAATAATTATACAACAGGTTTTCTTTTCATAAAGCATGTCTATTTATAGAGTGTGGTATAAAGGCTGTTAAATAAATTATTTTGAATTGCCCTACATTTTAAATACCATATCAATAAAACAGTAAAACCCAGTTCATTTTTATGGCTATTTTACATCTGTTCTTGATTCTATAATAAGATATTTATGTTGAGCTTTAGGTTTTTTTTAAATATGTATTCTTTTTAAATGTACATACTTCGAATATATCACTTAAATAAAATGCAAATTGTGTTATCCCTATTATATATATCGCTCACTCCTTTCAAGAACGTCATAAATAAAAAATCATCAATTTTCAGTTGTGTATGTTTTTGGAATGCCCAGAAAATGTACTATATCCCAGCAAATGCGGCATATTTTTAAATCAATATTTACCCGCTACAGGGCAAAAAATGTTGTTTTTGCATTTTGAAGAAAAGGCATTGTTTAATTACTTTTTTAAATAAAGTAAATATTTGGAGAAAAAACCTTCAGGATTTATGTAAAAAGATCTATTGCACAGTAAAAAGTTCAATAAGTGGCTTGATATTTATTTTCAATATGTTTCATTATATTTTTAAACTTTAAAAACGATCTCCTGAAAAATCAAGTTTTTAGATATATGACATTGTTGAAAAGAGTGAGCGATATGTCATATTTAGCATAAGTAGCTTTCGTACATATCATAGACCCAAATATACGTTATGTAAGTACCTACTCGATCTTGAAGAGAGGAAATGGTTATAGTAATACATTATTATGTATGAAGTACGTTGGTGTTGCCAATTGTGTGCCTTGAATATTTTATTAATTTTTTATTCATTTTTAATATTTTATTCATGAGAATAATTATTATAGGATTTATCGAGTAGGTAACCATTTGTTTTGATTTAAAATGAATATTTTTGCAGATGATTTAATGAGTTGAGCCAGTGGTGCGTGTATTTGAGTAGTAAAGTTGTTTTTCTGATTAATTTATACGAGATCACCCCCTTTGGAAGATAATTATGTGCATATTAATCGCAATTACTTGTAGATGTTTTTATGCTTTCATGCGGAAGAGAAAATATATTCAGGGTTCGTTTGTTTTAAACCTGTTTATGAAATTCTAAAATGAGTTTCATGCGCTCTGAACAATTTTGAAATATGAAAATAAAACTGAGTTTGATTTGCTATTTTTTTAGTTTTGAGATTTTTTTTTATATAAAGGAAAAGTAATATGTACTAAGAAAATTAATATTTCTGCTCAAAAAAATAGCTACAAAAAGTTGCGGATTTAGAAAAACGCCAATATGATGGAGGAAAAAATATTTTTACTTCATTTTTCATAATTTATAAAGAAAATCAAAACTGAGTACCCACCAATATTTTCTTTTTATTTCCTAAATTGTAGTTACTATTTTTGGTCAAGGCCCTCACACACTAGCAGTGTGCAATTAACAAAATGTACTAAAAGTACGGGTATGCAACCCTGAGTGCCTTCGCTATTTCTGCTATTCTTCTTTTCCTAACATATATATATATATATATATATATATATATATATATATATATATATATATATATATATATATATATATACATATATATATAAATATATATATATATATATATATATATATATATATATATATATATATATATATATATATATATATATATATATATATATATATATATATATATATATATATATATATATATATATATATATATATATATATATATATATATATATATATATATATATATATATATATATATATATATATATATATATATATATATATATATATATACAAGTACTATTCCTCTTCCACTCCTTTCTCTTATCCTCAGGATTGATTACCTTGCCTTCATATATTTAACAATTGTGATAACGCTGTGTCAATCTGTGGTGCTTTATAGCATTTGGTTACGGATAGGGTTCAAAGAAAAAATATTTGAAATTATTTAATAAAAACGTGTTTTCTGAATATGATTATAAATAGATTACATAATAAATTTAAATATTGGTTTAAGTAAACAGACACTCCAAAGCTATGAATAAATTATTTGCAGATTTAGGACAGCATGTTTTCAATACATTTATGGATTTTACGATCAAATTTGCATTTCAATTCCAACACGAGTATTGGTTTGAATAATAAAAAAATAAAACAATTTGCCTATAAAACAACTTTAGATTTAAATTTTATATGGACATTTCTCAGTGGAACAGCTATTAATATAACAAAGTAACTACATACACTTGGGTCTGTTTTTATCCAAATCTTTTTTATGCAATTTTGAAGTTATGCGATTTTCAAATGGAATGGAACCTATCCCTTATTTTTATAACTAACTGTAAATAATATTAATATTTTATTTATTTTTCACTACAGAAATATAGAGAAAGTGTCTTCACTGTTATCTTCATGTTTAAATTTTTCCACACAAATGTAATGTCAGTTCCTAGCAATCAGTATAGTGAGGGATATACGTACTGATAGATCAATGTCCGATTTGTGTAGGTTAGATCTATTATCTTTAAATAAAAGATGATACTCAAATTTGAATTTAAGTGAGTTTTGTATAATTTTCATATAATTTTAGTAGTGATAAAATTATTTAGAGTTTATAAAAGGTAATGCCTCAGACAACAAAGAGACGCTTGCTTTAAGATAACAATTATGATAATATTATGGCCTATTTATGATAACCGACAACAGACTTTGAGTAAACATGCAAAGATATCTGTTTGGGTATAGAAATGAAATTTCATTTATAATCTTTGAAACAAGGAGTAGAAATAAACAAAGAATAGTGCTTAATCTTTTCCATCAATATTTGACACTGATAATTTTTCATTGCTTTTCATTATTTTTAAAAGCATCATTGTATTTTTATATTTCGATATAGATGAAGATAAACATGGAAGTCTAGGTATTCACAGGGCTTACGACTTGTTATAGGCTGGTTTAACATTCACTATCCTACTCATAGTTGACAACTACAATACACAAGTTTCGGAAGTTGTATTTATCCTTCCATTGAAATCTTCTTTCACATGTGAGCTCTCGGCACCATTTATGAAAATATGGAAGCCTGGTTATTTACAGCCCTGCTTGATATCTTGTTGTTCCCTACATGTTCTGACCGATGAATCCCCAATATGCGCCCGTAGCACCACATCTTAAAACCCTCCAGCCACCCCCATTTTGCCTATTTTTTCTTGTTTTTAACTTATGATAGGATAATAAAAGCATAATACAGTGGAACCTTTCATAATGAGCATAACTCGTTCCAGAATCTTACTCATTAAGCAAAACATTTTTTGTTTTGAATTACGCAGAAGTCACGGTTCACAAGTTAATGTTGTGAAGAAGGGACTTGACCATTCTTTGTTACACTAGTGCGATGTGTCGCTTTAACGAGCGATACTTCGCATAACTAGTAACTAGTAACTAACTAGTACATAACTGACTACTACTAACTGACTAGTAACTAGTAACTGACTAGTACATAACTGCACATAGGGAGCAACTTTTTCACATTTTTTTTTACTTGTTATGTGAATTACTCATTGTGAGAGGTTCCACTGTACTTATCTTTTTTTAAATGATTATTTAGTCTGTTATGACACATCAGTTTTTATAGCATGCATTTTTCTAAGTGTTGCATGCACATGTGAAAATTTTATTAGAAAAATGTACACAATACTCATGTACAAATATTGACGAAGCTTGCTGGTAGTTTTATATTTACCCAAGTATTTAAGCAAGTGCCTGTCTATTTTAGGTCTCTTTGTACTAACACATATTTAACCATTTTAGTGCTGAACGATTTTACACATACTATGAAAAATCCTAAAGCAATATTTACACTAAACTATTTTCATAGCACATACAAAAAATAATGAAAATTTCTTTTGATTATTCACCGAATATTTTATTTCTTTCTGATGTTTATAGAGGACATATTCTTCTTCTTCCTGGCTACATCTCAACTTATCGTTTTTGTAATCTGTTGGGGTCAGCTCTCCTTGTCCTTTTTTTTTTTTAATTACCTGACGTCCAAGTGACTCTGAAATCTAGCTACGGCTTATGCAACACCGCTTATCATGACCCTCTCCTTGTCCTCAGGTTGTAGGTCCTTCTATCATCGACAACTTCACCTACCTAAGCCATGGTAAAACCTAAACTATGCCTTCGAATCATGTTATCTTTATGTAGCATATAAAAGTATTTTTATTTGTCAATAATACACGTAATAAAATTAATTGCAATAATCATATAAGCTGCGAAGATAACTCTGAAGTCGACCCCTAAAAATACACTGATGCTAAAGTCGAAAATTCAACCCTCCGCAATTTTGAGGTAGGGGTCGAAAATTCAACTCAGCACTATTACGGTTAATATCGCAAAATCCAACAATATTTATTTTCATATGTCTGAAATGTTATATGTTATCAGCTGAGAATGTTTGGATTTACTTTATATTCGTAGAAAATATTTGGGTCACTGAACTGATAACTCGCTACTCATATTTTAAAAATAAAAATATTAAATGTTCATCGTGCCAGGAATACTTATTCAATAAAAGTTGAACAAACCAGTCATTCCCCTTATTTTGAGCCCCGTATTTCTTGTTTGCTCAATACACCATTTGGAAAAATTTACAAATGTGTTTTTGAAAACATTTTTCACTGTTTTCAACTAATTTTAAATTCAACAATACATACACACACAAATCATATGAACAGGTTTATATGAATATATGCATTAAAATTGTATGGACCTAATATTTTTATTTATTGTCATTTATGTAAAGGCGAGGTGATTGTGTGCTTCAGATACCAGTCCAGGGTTTTATTAAACAAATATTGGAGAGAAAAATCTGTAATATTTATTTTTACCCTCCTGGGAATTGAAGTCCGGACCTTCTACTTGATGGCCAAACACGCTATTCACTTAACTACAGAGGCATGCATACCTTTGAAATATACTTATAAACTAAATTCATAATATTTCTCATCAGAATGTTAGTTGTAGCAGTATATCGTGGGTAAACTGGCAAAAAACGTTAACTCTAAAATTCCTGTTTTAATAATCCCTGTTATTTAAAGCCTCTATAAAATATCCACTATGAAACTTATAGTTGAATTTACTTTTAAAACCACATTAATATGACATTTCAAACTACTTAGTTTATTTTGCCAGTTTAAAGAACATTGAAAACTTTGTAATATAAATATATCTTCAAGTCAAAATTGCATATTTTCGAGTTAACGTTTTTTGCCAGTATACCCACGATATATGGTACATATATTGGTAATTTTTATTTGTCTATCGGTTTCGAGATGTGTCTGCCTCTTTATCAGGACTATCACTGTATTAGCGTTCAAACAATAGCGCTATTTACTCACTTACACCTACATAAAATATTAATCACATGCGTTGTTATTATATAGTTGTTATTCTGTCCGATGGCCAGCGTGCACTAAGGGTATCGGTCTAAAATAGTGGAAGGACATTGGTGCCATAAACCAAGCTAGGACACAAAATGCCGAACCCTCTTCTAGTGGAACGGAAGGTCTGTTGGGGACAGTCAACAGTCCGTTTTCTCCTGAGGAGTTTTATGTGGGTTCCTCCCAGCAATGGGCAAATGCTGAGAAGTACCTGATTGGTCCACACTAGACTATCCCTCCTGTTCCCAACACTGATTTAAATAAAATATCTTTATTTAGTTTGAAGAAACAAAAATCCTCTTAATAAACATTGTACAAAATAAGCAATGTAAATAATAAATGCCTTTCCCATCTAAAAAAAATGGTGTCTGCCAAAATAATGATGGTAATTCCATATTTGAGGACCATCATAGGACTATAGCCCGATTCACAAACTTCAAAATGTAAACCATTTATAATACTTTTGTCCACCAATAAAAGAAAGCTGATTGACTGGTTATAAATGTTGTTCCTACCTCTAGGCATTCTGTCTTTAAAAAAATGGTTTCAAGTATGTAATCAATTTTTTAATTACCATTATCTCTAACTGAATCAGATTTATGTTGTTTGACAATCATAATCTCGAATTATTTGGTAAAATAACCTAATTGTTTTTAAATTATTCAATACCCCGCGGCTGTATAAAATTAAACCTGTTTTTAAGAACACATTATCTCAATTTCAGCATATTAATTGGGCAGTTTAAAAAAAATATTATTTCACATATTATGAATCTTGTTAATTAGGCTCCAAATTGGGTAGAGCAGGGGTGGCCAAACCGTGGCCCATGTGCTTTGGGTCATAAGATGATTACAAGTGGCGCATTGGATCTTCAAACTTCTTTCGCTCCCAATTTCGCTCTCAACTGCTTCATCTCGCTCAAAGCTGTCTCTCTCTCTCATCACATTCTAACAACTTTGATCTAGTGCAGGGATGTGGAACCTTTTTGAGACTGAGTGCCAAAATTTTTTTTTTCATTTTAACAATATGTCACATGCCAAATGCCATGGTTAAAACTCTAGTTAAAGAGTCTACTAAATTGTATTTTATTAAAAATAATTATGCCTTGTTATGGCATTTTAAAACTAATAAGTATCTCATTTTCAAACTAATGTATTTATATTAGTTTGAAAATGCCATGACAAGGCGAAACAATTGTCACAATTTTTTTATGTATTTTTAATAATAAAATATAATTTAGTAAAACAAAAAAATAAAAATCTGTGTTTAATTTTAACATTTAATATATAAACACATGTCTCTTAAAATGGCATAAATTTATAAATTGAATTGTGCGATTGAGTCATTCCTTTTCGTCCCTTAAGCAGATCCTATTCCTATCCCTATTTTACAACCATAATAGTGAAAGTAAAAAGGTGAATAACTGTGCGGTCCATCTAAACTCATCCATGGAAGAAATTAGTGCATGGTATGTTTGGTTTGCCACCACTGAGGTAGAGTTTTTTTGTTGTCGATTATCATTAATTTTTTTGTCTCCAAATGGTATTTGAAAAATCCGGTTTTCGTATTTAAATTGGCACATTAGAACATTTTTAAACTTTCACATCGGCATTTTGTCACTTTTTTAGCTTAATCTCTCACTTGCTAGGGAAACCGTTGGTCAGGCGTTAACTGAAATCAAACAAATTCACGGTATCTACAACAAAGCTGAATGATTTGTTTATGCGTGTTAACAAATAACTGTTGGTTAAGACAACTAATATGTTAAATTCTCAACTAAAAAAATTAGTATCATTTATGTCACCCAGCTTTAGATTTTATTTCCCTTAAAAGAAAAAAAAATTAAGAATCAATAGGAATTAATTTTTTTATCTACATAGATGCTATAAAAAAGGTAATTTCATGTATGTTTAGTGTAAATGAAATATTTAAATGAACTTAATTTTTTAAAAATCAATTTTAAAAATATATACAAATAACAGTTATAATTTAATTACTCTTTATGGCATTCCTTTTGCATATATTAGAAATAAAGCTGTAAAAAAAACAAATTATCGTACTTTGTATTTGACATTTAAGTATTGCTACTTGGCTACTGTTTGAAAGGTCGGAATAGTCTGAATGCTTTGGTCGACTCAAATTATATTTGGAATCTTAAATACTATCGTTAAGGATGTACAAGAATGATTAAAATAGCCAACCACCTACTTTTGAATCCAGGAATTGTATTTTATTAGTATTTTATTCCAAGATATATTGTTTATTTTTTTTTAAATTAAGTTGTAAAATATTTTTATTACAGCTCTCAATGGAGGTGGAAAGCGAGTGGCTCTCCAAACAATCTTCCTCCGGAGATGCCGGGGCATTGGGGATGCTCATGCGGCAAGTCATACAAGACTTGAACGGAAGAAAAATGTGTACACTCACAGGTTAGTAAATATCTTCTTCTATGGCCTTCTATCCTCCATTGCTGGATATAGGCCTCTTCCGTGTCTTTCCATTTTTTCAATCCGTTACTGTGTGCAGCCGATTTCTACCTTCCACAGCTGTTATGTTTTGGAACCATCTTTTTTGAGGTCTTCTGACGCCTCTTTTTTCATGAGATGGGACAGTCCCCATCTCTAAATTTTAGGGGTCCATCTTATAAACACGCAATTCATGATATATATATATATATATATATATATATATATATATATATATATATATATATATATATATATATATATATATATATATATATATATATATATATATTATATATATATATATATATATATATATATATATTGTAAGGCTTGAGTATTGAGCAGGTTGTTAATGGCGCACAGAGCACTTGGCCATGCTCTATATGAAATATCAACAGACACTACAAACATTATCACGTCATACATGGCATGTACTGTTGTTGGCAAATGGCTTTATGAATATAAATGATGTGGTCATGCCTAAATAAATGGATAGAAAAAGTGTTCTCATAAACTGCTGTAGCTGGGATATATTAACATAATTAACGTCTAACGCTCTAATGAATTTCTCAGCTCATCCTATAAAGTTTGGAATGAACTGGAACGATTCTTCAATTTATAAGATTTTTTCCCGAATATTACTCCAGGCTAGGAAAGTCTAAGGAACCGGAGTCTTGCTCAAAACACTATCTATGGCAATTGATATGGTACAATAATGTTTTCGTGACTTGATTTTACTTCTAAATTAACTATGTACACGATTGAAAGATAACTTTCAATTCTATACACAGCTAAGTACCCTTTTGCTTTTAGCACTGCGTAAAATTGTGCTAATGAATATGTTTACATTGTCACATTGCAATACGTTGTTTAACACATTTAAATTGGAAATAGAGATACATAAAAGTAAATGACAGTATATTGAGATAACCTTGTTAAAAGAGGTTAATTGCCAGTTACTTATTGTCATTTACTAGGTTTTTTAAGGGACTCGTGCACAACATAAGCAGAGTCGGAAGAATTTTGTTCACTTTATTTAATTGAAATTTTATTTTTATAGTTTTTTTTAATCATATTCAAGGAATCTATTATTTACGGTGGAGTTCTTCCATTATGATTTTTTGGTATTTTCATCTGATTTGTAAAAAATTACAATAATATAATTGTAAGTTGCAAGCATTGAGCTAGTCGTTCAACGGCGCACAGAGCACCGAGTACTTGATTGTATAGTACTTTATATGAAATATTAACATGGTCTACAAACTTTATCACGTCATATGGCATGTGAATATGTAAACTAGAAGTAAAAATTATTATTCAATTTTGAATATATCGTGGGTATACTGGCAAAAAAACTAAACCGTAAAATCCCTATTTGAATAATCCCTGTTATTTGAAGCTTTTAGCCTGAATAAAATACCCGCTATTAAACTTAAAGTTGAATTTGCTTTTAAAACCACATATATATGACATTTCAAACTACTTAGTGTATTTTGCCAGTTTATAAAATGTTGAAAACTTTATTATATGCATCATTAACTCAAAATTGCATATTTTCGAGTTAACGTTTTTTGCCAGTACACCCACAATATAAACTCTTGATCATCTACCCATTCTTTTATTTAGCCTTTGATTCATATTTTAGTTTCCGCCGGCAACAAGTGAATTCATTTTCAATTTAATGGATAGATTTTACCACAAAGTGACTGCCGAATCAATAAATGAAAAAAGTGAATTGATAAGAAATCGGTCCAACAGAACAGCCTCTTGTATATTTGTGGTAACGTAATATAAGCAAGTAATCAACCTGAGTGTATTATTTGATAGAGGGTAAGACCACGACTCACCTGACTGTGGTGCGAGTGTCCTCGGATCCCGCTCCCGTGCAGGACCACCAGGTTCCCGTGTTCCTCTTCAGCAAGGACACCTTCGTACCGGACCAGTGGGATCTCACTACCAACCAGGTGCGTATTCCATATCAGAATTACAAATTTTGTCAAATTCATATCGTAATTTTAACACTTTATTTGCGGGAATCGTTTAAAAGTATCTTTTACATACTGTTGGTAGAGAGCGGGAGAGGCTTATAAGCGTTCTATTTGCTTACTTTTGGTGCGCGAGAGACGCCAAAGAACGTCAGTTTGTGGTCCCATGGTTAATGTCGCGGACTCTCGAGTTAGAGTTTCTCGGTTCGAACCCACTCTACAACAATTTGATACCTATTTCTAATAATGAGCCGCTTAGACTCGGAGAATAGTATGAAATTGGATTATTTTTGTAAATAGTAAAAATACAAATTTTCTCTTTTATTTAAAAAAAACACTGTGCAGATGGGAATTGGATTTGCGGTTACTTGTGATTAGTACACTGATTAGTATAAACTGTCTGAGTATAATAAGGGTTGGGGTTGATGAAAAAATCACCCACAAACAATGTGTTAATATGAAAGTTAATCATTAAAAATAATGTAATAACTAATATTTTTTAAGGTTTGGCGGATGTTATAAGTTGCTCTATTTTGTTTGGCTCACACAATCCCCGAGGTTTAAGTCCAGTTTGTTTGGGTTCAGATTCTGCCGTACATGGACGGGTTCAACCACGTGTCCAAGATAGCGGCGCTGGTGGACGTGGAGGGCGCGCTGGTGAAGGATGTTATAAGTTGTCCTATTTTGTTTGGCTCACACAATCCCCGAGGTTTAAGTCCAGTTTGTTTGGGTTCAGATTCTGCCGTACATGGACGGGTTCAACCACGTGTCCAAGATAGCGGCGCTGGTGGACGTGGAGGGCGCGCTGGTGAAGGATGTTATAAGTTGTCCTATTTTGTTTGGCTCACACAATCCCCGAGGTTTAAGTCCAGTTTGTTTGAGTTCAGATTCTGCCGTACATGGACGGGTTCAACCACGTGTCCAAGATAGCGGCGCTGGCGGACGTGGAGGGCGCGCTGGTGAAGGCGTGCGTGCAGAACCTGGTGTACTACGGCGTGGTGGCGCTGCTGCCCATCTTCCAGTACTGCGCCGTGTTCTGCGCCACGCCCGAGCTGCGCCGCCTGGCCATGTGCAAGGGGCTGCAGGCGCAGTGCGTGCACTACTGCTCACGCTCCGGTGGGTACCTCCTAACTTGCTCCCAGTGAAAATATTAGAATTACATTCACAGGAATATGTACAGCATTATAAGTACTACACATTCGAGTATGTTTGAGGGACGGAATCAATTTCTATTTCTTCTAACCCTTATCCGCACCCAATGGTGCATAGGGCACTGCATCGTATTGACACCGTGTTATCTTGACCGTTACTCACACGAAGGCGAGGTGATCACTCCTGCACCTCAGGGATCAGTCCAGGGTAATATTAAATAAATATTACAGTGTAAAATTAGTAATATTTATTTTCAATCCCCTTGGGAATTGAGCTCGAGACCTCCAACACACCAGCTAAACACGCTGATCATTACACCGTGGAGGCGAACCAAATATATGGGGCGAATGTAGTTGGAGGAAAATTTGATTCAATCTTACCTTTTTTATATCCTTTGGAAGTCAGAGGCTCTCAACATAGGATGTCGCCGGATATTTTTGCAAATATATTTTGTATTGAATTGTAATATATCGATCAACATAATCTGGCCAAATTCTACAAATGAGGCAGCCAGGAATGG
The DNA here is from genome assembly GCF_059751285.1 of Brachycentrus maculatus. Lineage (NCBI taxonomy): Eukaryota > Metazoa > Arthropoda > Insecta > Trichoptera > Brachycentridae > Brachycentrus > Brachycentrus maculatus. Next base: position 1,305,681 of record NW_028280941.1, read on the forward strand.
TCGGTGACGAAATACTGAACGCACTGTATGACATATTGGTATTGGAAAAATTTACATATCACCAATGTTTCTGTGGTTGGGGGTATACTTTTTTGTTCCTGAACATACGAGATACTTATGCAAAAAAAAAATGTTGTTCAAATTAAATAATCACTTGAATCTTTAAAATCAAACAAAACCAAATTGGCATTAATCTGTTTTTCTAGGGATGGAAAGATTGACAAAGACATAGAAAAGAGAGTGAATGCTGGGAACAGAGTGAATGGTGCACTGAAATCAGTTAATAAAAACCTATCAGCGGAAGCTAAACTGGCAGTACACAACGGAATCCTGGTTCCAACTCTAATGTGTGGAAGTAAACCATGGAGTTGGCAAAAGAAGGATAAAAGTAGACTGAATGCAGTCGAAATGCGATCTCTCAGAAGAATGTGCGACAAAGCGACGTATGATAGATGTGCGAATAGTGAAATAAGGAAGGAATTCAAAGCTGAGATAAGCATTATTGATAAAATTAAGAAAGGTGTGTTGAGATGGTTTGGACATGTAGAACGAATGAGTGAGGAAAGAACGGTAAAACAAATTTATGAGGCGAATGTAATTAGGAAAAGGAGCAGAGGAAGACCGAGAAAAACATGCCACAATCTGGTATGCCAAATACTTGAAAGTGGTCAGGTTAGGAGTCGTAATAATCGGCGGGTATGTATGAGGAGATGCATGAACGTGGAAGAGGCAAGGACACGCAAAGAAGACAAAGAATGTTTGCAAGGACAGAGTGGTGTGGCGTTCTATTCTCTCTGCCTACCCCTGCGGGGAAGCGGTGTGATGGTTAGTTAGTTAGTTAGCGTCTGATTCATGCTCCCGCCTGAGGATATAGTAACGTTTCAGCCCGCCAGCCCGCGTCGCTGAAGAGCATCCTGTGCATGTACGCGGGCATGAGCTACGGCACCACGGTGCGGGACCTGTGCATCCGCTACAGCCCGCAGGCGCTCGGCATCAACGAGAGGAAACTGGTGCAGTTCGGCCTGCTGGAGGGACTCATCAGGAGAATATATAAGGTATATAACAATTTTTTTTAAATTTTTATTGAATTTTTTTTTTACAATATACATATTTCAATAATACAAAATAGTTAGTAAATATACAATACATTTCAAATATAACGTTTCTACCTCTCTAATAAAGTAGATACTGTTTAGAGAGGGAGTTTATTACTTAAGTACCTAGAATTTTAAAGCTGTATAAGGACCCTCGGTCCATTTAATATTCAAATTAGTTAGAAAATGCCATAACAAGGCAAAACAATCGTCACAAAATTTATTTTTATGTGTTTTTAATAATAAAATACAATTTAGTAGACTCTAAAAATCAGTTTTTGATTTTAATATTTATCTAGTATATATAAATTAAAATGGAGTTCTTAAAATTAAACGCTAAATATATCAATATATATAAGGTACCTAGCATCATTATATCAAAAATATGTCAGAAAAAGATTTAATGTAATAATAAATCTAAATAAAAACTGCAATTATAATGAAATAAACAATTATAATGTAAAGTTAAAATGCATCTTTTATAACGTGCATTTGTATACAAAGCATATATGCTGCGGGTCATTTTTGCCATTTTTGTTTTAAAGCAGAAAGTGGCAGCAGGCACTTAGAAATATATTCAACCATTCAAAAATTACCGAAGATATAATTGACCAATGGATTAATATCGACAAAGATTAAATAATTTCTCACGTCCTAACAGATGAGGATATAGTTGAAAATGTAAACAACAGAACAAATTTAGAGGAAGTTGACAAAGATGTGTAATATGAGGAGTCATTTGATGTTCCAACATTGGTATGTCGGTATGGTGGCTTCTTGGTAGAAGCAGTGCAAGGATTAGAGACTGCCATTGAATGGCTATGGGCACAATAAAATTTTGACTCAATAAAAATCATGCAGTTAGTTTCCCCAAAAAATTTTATTCTCAAAAAATCCTTTAGAAAAAAAAACAGCAAGAGATTACTGACTTTAAAAAAAAAGTGATTGGATTTTGGACAATTTGTTCATAACACGTGTCAGATATGCAGATATTATTATATTTTTGGATTATAATTAACAATATCGTTTCCATTACGAGGTATCTTTTAATTATGTATTCCTATTAGATGGATTATTGTATTGAAATATATCAAATGAAAGCAAACATTACAACACTCCAACGAGTTAATTAGCCGCACTCCAGTCTGCCTGTCTGTGAGCTCCCCACAGAAAAGAGATAAGGAATTATTATACATACTATTTGTGAAATATATTCCTTGGCAACTGCCAAATTAATACATGTACTCATCACGTCAGACTGATAAGAATATTTGATGTTATAACATAATGCTTGAATACTATCCAATTTATCTAGAGATAAAAACAATTAGTAATTACTTCTGAAAGTAGACTAAATGTCATAGCCAAATTGCGATCACTCAGACGAATGTGCGGTAAAATAATGTGCGGGAGTCTTCAGATACAGAAGTTTGCTGTAGTGATTAATATAATATTCAATGCAGTCCCATTATGAACAATATAGTCAAAATTATTATAATTTTCTTTCTGATTATTATTATTATTATTTTTTATATGTATATGAATTGGGAATAGAACTTCAAACTAAGTAGAAGTAAAAATAGGAGTATTAATGCTGCATTGTTTTCTTTTAAGTATCCATAAAATGTCATGCATAATGCATGACGTTTTAATGAGAGTGGTTTGAGTGACGTGTGGTTCATCCGTGAAAACAACATCGCAATTTATTATTTTGCAGGAGACGCATTTTAATATCTTTAACTTTGTTAAGAAGCCATATCACTACACCATTTCAATATACTTAACCTCTCGAGCAGTAAGATATTAATGAAAAGGTTTAATGTACCCTGCATAGTGATTTTTTTAATAAGATTTTTTAGTTTTAAAACTATCTTTCTAGATTGAATATGTTAATATAAACATATTTCACGCACACAATCTATAAATATTGTCAATTTGAAATAATCACTACACCCGAAACGTGGTGCTATGCACTATCTGACCTGGTATTTTATGGCCCCATGGTTAGGGCAGTAAAAACAGAGAGGTTAATTTGATAGTATTTTGAATATTTTGATGTACAATAACAGCTAAATACGTGGCAGACGTGTTCTCCGGAACACTTTTTAAAAAACATCATGTTATCTCATTAAATATGTATATAGTTTTCGCAGCAAGTATTTGTGTTTATAATCTCAGAATAGCTATCCAAACTCAAACATACTATGTAATAATTCACTGTGTGGATACTCAATAATCATAGAGCAAACAAGGGCAGAGTGTGCCAACACGCTTAATATGTGCAGATTATGTTTAGATAAGGAATTACGTACTTCAATTGTTAATATTTATATTCAGTTTAGAAAAAATCCGTATTCGTTATGAACAGAAGGTGTACACATAGATACCGTTTTCATAAAAGAGTCCATAGTATGCACATACTAGGAGTTTTTGATCGAAACCACGGGGTCTCAAAGGGGGCAATAATGCCCCCCGGTGTTGCTGGAGATCTCTCCAACATCTGGTCTACAGGATACTAGAGGCCCTAGGACACATAATGGAGGGCTTGGATGTGGGCAGTATATTTGTGTCCCCTATTCTAGCAATTTCGTTTCCTGAATCGACAAATTATTTTAGCAGGGTGAAATTGATTAATTAATTATCCCCTGGAGCTACTTTAATTAATTTTAAACATTTTTTAGATACTCTTCTTCTTCTAACCCATATCCGCACCCAATGGTGCATTGGGCACTGATTCGTATAGAAGCAGTGTTATCTTGATTGTTAAATACACAAAGGAAAGGTGATCAGCCTTCCGCTTCAGGTACCAATCCAGGGTCATATTAAATAAATATTAGACTGAAAAATCACTAATATTTATTTTCACCCTCTTGGGAATCGAACCCGGGACCTCCAGCATGGTAGCCTAGCGCGCTAACCACTACACTATGGAGACGGACGAGAACTGACCACAGATTATTACCAGTGGACGTCCTGGGCGGTAGAAACCTGATGCCTTGTAAAAAGTCCAGCTTTATGGCGACTCTCAGAAAGCATGCAAAGTACACGGCCTAGCCAAGTTTATTGCCTTTTCTAATTAATTTTTGTCTTGTCTTTTCCAGTACCCGGTGACGGTGCACTGCGAGGAGTCGGGCCGGGGACAGGGGGCTCCCCGGGAGGTGCACACGGGGCTCGTGTGTCTGGACGAGATCTGCTGCGTCAGCGGGGGCGCCATGTCCGCCCTGGAGGAACAGCTGGAGCGCGACCGCAACATCGCCATGGTCTGGAAATAGCGCACTCAACCTACCCGTCTGTCTGGTGGCATTTTACAAATGACGCAGAGATTGACAAATCTGCACCCGTAGTTTATTAGTCTATAACAGTGGTTCTTAACCGTGTTGAAGGTACTGAACACCACCAGTTTCATATTCGCATAGTTTGCGTTCACCTGAACCCTTAATAGGAAAAACAAAATATGGTTTTTAAAATTTAAAACAAAGGTATATACATATTTATATATAGATGCACAAAATGAACAAAACCATTATATGAAATATGATTTTCACATAATAACAAAAACTAAATAATGAATATTTACTGAAAATCAGTGTGTCTTCTGCTGTTGCCTTTCGGAGACCAGTTCAGAAAGGCGCGGCTTTACCTTGGCAAGTGACACTCTCATGTCATTTTCACAACAAAGACTTTTTTTTTTAAAGGAATAACCCGCAAAGCGTCTATTTTAGATGCTTGTCTGCAGGTAGGATAGTAAGGACAGGGCAGGCAAATGTGAGAAATACATCACAAACACCCAGACCAATTGAAAATAAATCTTTCTTGAATTCATTTTGCAATTGGCGGGAATCGAACCTGCGACGCCAGTTTTGCAGTCGAGCGTCTACCCAACTACGCCACGGCGCCTGTCCTTTGTTTGCACTTAAATCCAGCATCCTCGAAAAGGATTGCTCAACAGGGGTGCGCAAAACATTAAGATCTCCTCCGAACCCCTTGGTCAGTCTCCTTAGACTGACTCACCGAACCCCTGGGGCTCGATCGAACCCAGGTTAAGAACCACTGGTCTATAACTGAACTGCCACTGTCATCAATTTAGTATTAAATATTTCACAAAGTAGTATGTTTTTCCGAAGTTTTCTGTTTATGTTTAAATTTTACTTAGCTGGAGATGTAAGAAAATGATGAACTTATGAAATCCTTCAGCATAGAATGATTCATATCGTTACTTACTCTTCCGCTGTGATATCTCCATTTGATAAAACTTTACAAGACGTTATCAAAACACCAGATTGAATAATTTTCTAAACATATATTGAAAAATCTGAAAAAACTTGCATATATTTTTGATAACATAAACTATATATGTAGTAAGTCATCTGATTTTCAATGCAAACCATAGAAACATCTTTATTGTTTATGGTCTTATAGTTTTGCCATCGGACCCCATTTTTTCTACCACCAAATGGCGTCATTAACTACAGTTTACTATTTGTCATATAAATCAGTTCATTTTTAATATAGAGTTGAGGGAAAATTTTACTTTTCAACATTAACAAACAAGTTTTGTGAATGTGATAACTTGATTCATCATATATTATTTCGAGAAATAAAAATACTTTGTGTTCTGATCCACTCACATTTTTATTTAACCAACTAGTTTCGGCAACAACCTGTTGCCCTCTTCATACATACATTTATTACTGAAGAGGGCAACCCTGAAGAGGGTAACCCTGAAGAGGGCAACAGGTTGTTGCCCTCTTCATACTTACATTTATTACTGAAGAGGGCAACCCTGAAGAGGGTAACCCTGAAGAGGGCAACAGGTTGTTGCCGAAACTAGTTGGTTAAATAAAAATGTGAGTGGATCAGAACACAAAGTATTTTTATTTCTCGAAATAATATATCAAGATGATCCACAAAGTTAATGCTTTCAATATTCAAAACATGATTCATCATATTTTGAGAAATGGCTGAAGCCAGTTTAAAGCTGGACACACACAAACGGAATGTCAGTCCCCGTATTCCATTTGCTTCTTTCAAACGTTCTTGAATACATATTCATTCAGTAACATATGTACATATTATTAAATTGTCAGCTAATTTATCAATTAATCAGAAATTTATTATTTTTAACTGTATTATTTTTACAGAAGCAACCCAAATATTCATTCTTATAAGTCTGTGAGGTGTGAATTTTTTTTTATGTAATTAATTTGCAAAGTGTACCGCAACTGCTGCTGTGGGTTATATTTTGCGAGTATGCCACTCGAAATAAACTGAATAATATTATTTTTTTCCAGTCTCTTATCTTTCGTATTTTTTAAAAAAGAGCTGACAAAATTGAGATTTATAAAATTGGGAAAGTTTACACTGGTAGTACAAATTGTATGCTTTCCAGCCTGAAGACTGAGAGACTGGAATTCGGAGTCTGGTGTTCCGTTTGCTTGAAAAATAAAAATAAATTGTGGCAATGGAATTACTTTTCTAAGTATTTTGGATTGTTTATCCAATCAATGGTGTTATTTGTATTATGGAGATTTTGGTACATTGTATTTGGCATTTGGTATTTATCATCGTAAAAAGTAAAAATTTCAACTCATTCTTCCGTTGTAAAAATTTAGCAATTACATTTTTCTTAGTTGCTCAAAGTGATACAGGGAGATTATTGAATCTCTTTGCATTACTCTGATGAAATGATGTACGGGGGCTACGATCCACAAAAAATAATGTTACTATGAATTTGTGGTATACGCTTTGTACCTGAATATCATATTCCTTTCTAATCAATAATGTTTCGGTAAAAAATCTTTTACAAATTATTTTTCATACATTGACAAATACTTGATTAATTTAATTGCAATTCACTGTAAAAATAGCACTTTATAAAAAGAAGTCAAAAAGTAAAATGTACACAGGTTTACATCTACTGAAGCTAAAATCAAAATGCTTTTAAAACGATAAATATTTTATTTTTAATATAGAATAAAAATTCATGTAAATATTGTCATTAAATGTCAGTCATATTATGTAAAGTTAAGAACACCAATGTTTTAAATTATAATTAAACTAACCTGCCAGAGAGAAAAGCTCCGCTGACTGAAAGTGCTACCTAGATCACCATACGAGATGTTTTCATATGATTTGGCTTTGTGTTGGATCTCGTACAAATATTTGTACATTATACACTCCTCGAATGCTTTAAGGAAACGCGTCGCAACCGGAATATTGTATTCACACGTAATACTCTTACTATGTATTAGATAACAAAAATAACCATTTGGTCTAAATTAAAAGTCTGAAAAGAAAACCATTTTATTTTGTAGATATATATTTACAGTCAAGTGTTACAAATTTCTGTGTTTATTTTTAATTAAAATCTTGCTAAGTGTAATGTAATGTGTCCATCGATATTTTATTTGGCTGTATTATCCAGTTATTCCAATTGGATGAAAAAAAATTATACTCTCGCTCAATAAAATTAAATTTTAACATTAACTTGCTGTAGAATTTAATTCAGAAAAATGAGATATGATCTTGACTGACTGGACCATTTCGTCGTAATGTAACGTAGTAACATCGCAGCATCAACGAACATCCGAAACTATGGATGGAGCGCTCGGCTCGCTGTACTGACTATAATACGAATGCTCGCATCGTAACGTGTTACGTTACGAGGAAATGGCTTCGGTCAGTCTCTACCATAATGTTTTGTCCAGTAAATAATAAAAAAAGATTTTAATGTACTAGTTAGGTCATTTGTTGTGTTGTATGTTGTGCATGTTTTTGTTTTTTTGTATTACCAAATATTTATTATACGTGCAATTCAAGACAAACGTTCAAAAACTGGTCAGAAACAACTATGTAAATAGTTTTGACTGAGATCTATGTATAGAGGGACCTACTTTTTATTGAAGCCATATTTAAAAAAAAAATAATCCTTGATGTAAAAAATAAATTGAAAATGGCAGTACTTTTAAAAACCTATACCGGTTGACAGTTGGTAGTATGTCCCCTTCCCCATAAGATGGCAGTCATCACTGTATACTGTCATACAAAACTATATAAGTTTTGGATACTACCATTTATAGTACAGTAGCCTCTCAATTTACTAGAATCGTTTTGACCAGGATGTTTTAAAAATTCCAAAGAGGCACGCTTTTTAAAATTTCAATACGCAAAAATCTAAATTTCTAAGAATGATTCCACAGTTTTGTTTGTATCCACCGCAAGAATAAACATGCGTAGTTGACAGCATTATGTTTTGTTAAACCGTCTTGTATAAGAATAATATTTGTTAATATTTACATAGATTTGTGAAAACGTATGTCTTTGGCCATTTTTATAATGCGTTCCATCGTATACTGAAATGTGTACATAGATGTAATAAGTAGTTATTTACTACATTGCATTTTTATCTGGAAAATTTATTAACCTGAGATTTATTTACTATTCGCCATCCCTGTAAACCGAGATGATTCGCTTCATTTTATTATAAGGTACAATAATATTTAAGAGCTTTATCATATTATTTATAGGTGAAATGTATTTTCATTCATTTTAAATAATAAGGTTAATTATTATATTTTTATATTCATATAAATATTATCTTTTTTATGAAGTGACAGAGCAAATTTTCTATGAACGCATCCAGTTGCGAATCTTTAGTACATAACTTGTTATGTTTAAAATGATTCTAAATCAATTGTTGAGGATACAGGTGAGGTGTTTACACTTATATTGATGGCTTATTTTTTTATTAGGAACCTTCAAAAAATCTGTTTAAATGTTTTTTAATACAATTTTTAATATATTTACAGTAGATCTCCAATTATCCAAACTCCTAACAATCCGAATTGCCTGTTATTCAAATCGCTTTCAGAATTTCAGAAAATAAAATAAAATGACAACGTACTGCAAAATTGCAAAAAATAAATATCTACGCCACTTGGCTGCCTGAAAATGAGATGATGAAAGTCAAACCGGTTACTTTGATTGCGGTGTTTATTAGCAAGTAATGACTTTGATATACAGTATGTATGTACAGTATGTACAGTACGTACATACTGTACTAATGTACAACACTTGTAACTACGCTCCACATGTAAAAGCGTTGCCTGTTTGTTTAATTCATTGACAGTTCTTTTTCTTTAAAAAGTGTTTTTCTCCCATTTTCAGCATATATTAGTTAAAATATACCATTTTTTCGGAAAAAAATCCAATCACACAAACTCTCGATTATCCGAATGAGGTCTGGTCCCAATTGGTTTGGATAGTTAGAATTCTGCTGTACTTGAATTGCAAGTAGCTTTGCGAGTTACTTTGTTAACTGATTGTAGTTCAATAATTTATTGTGCATTTTACTTGAATATTAATTATGATTTCAAGCCTACTTTCTTTCCAGCTACATAACTAATAGTAGTTATGTCAATTGTAGAGTAATTTATGTCAACCTTGACGGAATTCGCAAGTAAAATTGATTTTTAAATTAATTTTGGACACAAAATAAAATTTGAACAACATTGCATTCATCGGAATCAGCTGTCTTTGTAATTAAACACCTCAAATACCACTATTTATATCCATCTGTAGACTGAATCCCTTCAGTCTTATTTTTTTTTAAATTATACTTACGTATGTTTTCATCAGAAACACTATAGTTTTTATATTGTAAATATTTTGAAATATATGACTCTTAATTACTTCATTCAGGATTCTGTTTGTTAATAATGGTACAAATCAGTGTTGATAAGCCAGATATTGAAATATAACTAGTCATGCGGTGCTCAACCACTGTTGTCAGGTCTAATCTTGTATTTTTATCCTGTTGCATGATTTATTGAGTAATTGTTGTAGTACCGTTATCAAATATATTATCACAGCATAATAGAACTATAAAATGGTTATTACATATTTTATTCACATCCCGATGTCATAAGTGGTATATAAAACCTTTCTAATTTTAGGCAAATATAAAAAAAAATCATATATGTATAACAAGTTAGGGTGGTGGCATTTCGTCGTAACGTAACGTCGTAACATCGCTCGCGGCTAGCATGTATTGACTGCCTGAATGCTCGCATCGTAACGTGTTTCGTTACGACGAAATGGCTCCGGTCAGCTACCACCCTTATAACATACATATTTGTATCATTTATCATCGGATTAATATTTCAATTTAAAGTTCATAATCTCTGACTTTGTCACTTGCTTTCTTTAAAAATTAATGATTCTATTCTATTGAAATTTAAAAAAAACTTAGAATCTATCTTGACATGTCACTTTTTTTATCTGAAATAGTTTAGAACTAGAAATGCACTTTGTGTAAATATTAAATCTTAATATAGTCATATGATTATTTGTTATCATCTGAACTGTGATACCTCATTTCGCAATGAACTTCATCTCATAATTTGTACTTTTTATACATTAATTTTAATAAATTAGTGTAGGTTTTAATTGTTTCATTGTATATGTCATCTCTAATACGGGCAGTCTTCGATTTGAGAATATTTATGTTTTTAAAACAAAACGGAATCGAGATGCAGTCTTGTGGTTAGTGTCGCGACGCTGAATCTAAGTTTCTAGCTTCGTTCCTCCACTTTACCGCAACTTGTTTCCCATTTTTAAAAGGTTTAAATAATTTTATATATCACAAGATTTAAAAAAATTATACAAATCCCATTTATAAATTGAGAATTTCCCATAATAATTAATATAATTATTGTATGAATGCTGTTTTCCTTTAATATAAATAAACAATTCTTGCAAATTGTTTATCAAAATTATTGTTACCTTTTATTGTGTTCATTTAAATGCCATTCTAAATTGATATATTGATAAAAAATACCTTAAATTGTGTTCATAAATTTATACTTCATATAATTATTATAAACTATTATATTGAAATAATATGAAAATAATATATTTTCACTAAATTTTATTGAATATTTTTAAATTGAAAATTTTATTGTTAAATTCGTATGTTATATTCTATTTGACAGCATTCTGAGTGCTTTTGTTATTGTCATTTGTAAAAATTATTATTATTATTGTTTTCTTATTGTCAGTGAAATATTTTCCATGACAAAATAAGCTTGATTTAAAGTTGCTCATTTTCATATAATAAAGAAAATTACAAAATAAATATATTTTTATGGTACCATCTGGTATCTAACTGAGAGAAAAAATCATCTGACCACCTGTTCCACCTACTCCTCTACTACTCACCTACTTCCTGTTTTGCATTTGTGGAATAAATTCCACGATAAATCGTTGAAATTTTTTGACTGCGTCGTAAAAATAGTCTGACTGTCAGGACTAGAAGCAGTAGGACTGAACTACTCTAGTATGGTCGAAGCGATCGATGAATATTGGTATTTTGTTTACTACACTACTTTACTTATAATTACGCAACATACAACGGGCGCAAACTCTTTCACTACGTGTCAGTACATCACGCCCGGTGGACATGATTTCAAATATTTTATTTATGCTTAAAATAAATTAAAAGACTATGAAATACATCTTTTTTCTTTTATTTATATAATAAATCACAAAGGAAAATACAAAATTTACAAACAAATATAAAAGAATTTACGTCATGTATGGATGACTAATTACCTTTGTTGTTGGAAAGTATAGGTCCCGCCCATTCCAGGGCGCAACTTATATTTACAGGACGTATTCATATGTCCTACACGTACCCGATATTGTTTACGTCTGTCCCACCCGGTTAACAGGTTAAGAAAAACAGGAATGTAAGGCAGCCGAAACATTATTTTTGCATACAAGAAAATGGTTTGAAATAAAACAAAGCGCATTAATAACAATGTTTTATTGAATATTACCTTAAATATCAGTGTGCACTTCTGTTGTAACATAAAGGCAAAACGATTATTTTTAAACAATATTAATATACAAAATATTAGATGATCCCTATTTGCTTGAATTTCCTACAATATACATAAATTACACTCATCACATCCGGTTCAGTTCTTGTTACGTTTAGCGATTCCTCACTCAAATGTGAAACTAAAACTTTAGTACAATTTGACTAATTGTCATCCCCATTTTTATTATATAAAAATACTTTAGTATGAATCGCAACTTGCCCAAGTATTCAAATAATTATATCTAAGATTTATTGCAGCGAAAAAATGTTTATGTTCTGTTAAAACACAGACTCCGCAGTTAAATGGATTACTTTTACTATATAATAAATATACACAAATAGACTACTTATATACAATTTATATATTTCGCTTATGGAATTTCTATTAAAAACGAGCCTTTTAATTTAGTATCATTCTTGTTATAAGATTTCAATAAATATGCACAACACAATTTATTTACCCTTAATTTTATTAATGCTTTCCTTAGCACAATTTGAGATATATTTTTAAATAATATATTGACATGAATTATAAATTAGGTGAGTGGAAAAAATGTAGAAACCGACATGTTGGAATTATTTGTTTAAAATAATCCTCTTGCGCAGAATTGAAAGGTTTTTAAATAAATGTGGAGTGTCTTATATCCCCGCTATTTAACTAGATGTGACAGCACCAATTCCACATTCACAAGCACTAGCCTATAATAATCACAATATCTTTGATGAAAATGCAACATTATTTGTTTTTCCACTCAGTCCTTCAAAATACTTGGTATATTTCCACATTATTTAACTGATAACAAGCGGAATGTGCAAGTGGTCATCATTGGTCAGATGGATTGCGGAAATGTATCGAGTATTTTTATTTTTAATTCAAGTTAATAGATTATTACGATGAAATTCCACCAATAAATATCAAAATGCAATCAAATAAATTAATGTAATATTGCTTTCATAACATACTCATAATTCGGTTTCCAAACATTTTTAAAACAATTTAGAATCTTGTTTAGAATATGTATATATAATATTTTTCGTTGATTTTCTTTAATGCGATTCTTAAACTTCAAATAAAAATATTTTTCTTATTTTGATAACATATTGATGTTATTATAGATATCTCAACAGAAATGAATAGGGTTTTACAGAAGGAAATACAGAATTTTGTCATTTACAAGGCTTATATAACCTCTCCTCAAAGATTAAAGGAACAATCCCCCGAGTGTTATATTTAATATTTTTGTTAATAGATTTGGAAATACATACTCAAAATATTGCTATTATACGTTTTATTATTATCAATTAAATCATGTTTTCATTTAAAAAAATTATATATATATATATATATATATATATATATATATATATATATATATATATATATATATATATATATATATATATTACATATCATAACAAATTATGATTGAGGATATTTCAATACTGAATTTTCCTATAAAATTAAGAATTTTTTATTGCTTAAAAACCAAATTAAGATGCAATTCAATTTTTACAGCTGAATTCCGAAGTTATGATGTTTCCTTGATTTTTTGCAAAAAACATTTTGCTGCTGAACAATTTTGTACTAAATTTACAATTTTTGAAGATAGCGTAAAACACCACGCAAAAGTTCAAGGATTTCAAAGAACTGAAAATTACACCGGAGAGTGAAAATACAATCCAATGTGCCCTGTTCAGTGTACACTGTACAGTAGTACCTGGTGTGGGTAGGGAGAGAAAAAATCAAACGGAGGAACCAAATTCAACATCTAAAAGTTTGGCATCATCTGGAAGCATACCCACCGTGCTAATTTTAAAAGGAACTAAGTCGAATTTAGAAACAATTATTTATACTACGCAATAATTTTTATTTTCAATCATTGGCACACAAAGATCTAGGTAGAAAATAAATAAAATTGTACTAAGACACGGAGGAATTAAAAGTAAGCCTTAATAATTAAATGCGGTCCGTCATTCGTACTACTATAAATAAATAAAAAACTTTTGACATTTGTACGAATCCAAATTAATATCGAAACAACGCCTCCGAAAAAATTTCATTAATTCGCTTGTAGAAACCATTCAATTAGTTGATGAATGGTTTGTACAAGCGCAGTGTATAATGCGTTTTGTCTGTGACACAAGTCAAAAATAGTACAACTGAGTTTTTAATGGAAGAAAATAAAAATTAATTAACATTAGTTCTTAAACATATTATCAACTTATGCAGAAATATTCCAGTAAAACAACATTTGTTTTAAAGATATTCATTTTTAAAATTGGACATCATAATTTATTAAAATAGGCAAGATTTCGTTACATTATCTATTTAGTTATTTTTTTAGGCACAGAAGATATCGGAGAAAAAAAATAACTGTCACGGAAAATATTTTTGAAGACTCATCGGGAATATTAAGTATATTATTTTTGTTTGTAAACTGAGTTTATTCTATTTGGCAACAAGACATACTGTCCAAACCGGATACATTATTTTTTAAGCTTGCCATATAGCGGATTTTTGTTAACACTAATTGATTTACATGTCAAACCGTAGTCAAATTACAGGTGTGCAAAAAAAATTGTTTTGCTAGTTGTATAAAGGTCTGGTTGTTTCAAAATAAGAATATCAGATATAATCCATTTACAGTTGAATTTCGGCAAGAAAATTGTAAAATTGCAAAATCGGCCTGTGCGAGAAATCGTCCTCAACAAGTGGAAACAAGACTACCCGAACACTGCTCGGGTTAGTCAATAAAAACAAACACATAAATATATTTGACTCAGGCAAATCAATTCCGAGCAGCACTCAGGGTCAACATTACAATGCAAACTCCTTGTCCGAGTCACACTCGGTTAGCTGGGAACTGGTTAAAATAAATTGATTGAGAATTTTTTTCTCTTCACTTTTTTTTTTTTAAATTAAATTTTACCCGGACTGATACTTAAATTGCAAGACTTAACCCCTCATAAGAATTATGATTGTATTAATACTACATTGATTCCGTTCAGTGCCCTATTCACCATTAAGTGGGGATGAAGGTCAGGAGAAGAAAGTAGCAGTTGAAAGACTGCGTAAATAAGAAGAAGCCGTAGACGTTGAAAATACAATTTCCTCACTCTCTTGTTGACATTAGCTGTTTTTCCCGAGGAGTCTTCATACAATATTTGGGTGTATTTGATAATTGCGAATGAATATACATACATATTTACATTTCGGGTGAATTTTACAAAAATGATATACATCATGATACATGTTAACATCATGATATCACTTGGGAATATACAATATTTACATTCAGAAGCACCGTTGCATTTAATTCTAATGTTTTACTATACGAACTAAAGTTTTATTTTTGGAATACACTTCTGCATTACGGTTTTACATGGTTACAACTTGGTTTTACATATAGGCTTATATACAACTTGAATATTTACATCCATCCTTACAGTCTAGGCACATATAAACATTGTTTTTAGTAAAGTCTAATTTTGTGTAAGATAAAAATCATTTTTATTTTTTTCGAAGCCCCTGATAATAAATACAATGTTGTTTTATGAGATTGAGCAACCCTGCGTCAAGTATATGTGAACTTATTTTTAGTTTCTGTCGAGACTCCTACACATTAGCAATA
Source organism: Brachycentrus maculatus (assembly GCF_059751285.1). Lineage (NCBI taxonomy): Eukaryota > Metazoa > Arthropoda > Insecta > Trichoptera > Brachycentridae > Brachycentrus > Brachycentrus maculatus. Next base: position 1,321,289 of record NW_028280941.1, read on the forward strand.
AGCTCGTCCGAGTGTGGATACGCAACCCTGAGCGTCTTACCTATTGTCGTCATTATCCTGTTGCTACCTACTCCCTATTCTTACGATATAGCAGTAATATCCTTTAACCTTTTAACCGCGTTAACTTTGTTCCTAAGAGATGCCCGTGCGCGGCGGTATTTTGCCGTTTTTTAAATGATTACTTTTATCATGTATTTAGTTAAGAAACAATTTATTTTCCTAAACAAAAACGTTCAATGGGATTCATTGTGCCTTTTTGGTACTCTATGATACACGTGTGTCACATTATTCTAGAAATATATCGTAATATAAACAAATTAGATCGTAACATAAATAAATCAAAGCACGCATCGTGTGTCACTCTTACCCACTGGCGATGCGTAGCGTCGAGAGTGAGACAGATATAGGGCATGATTATGGCGCGGACTAATTACTGACAGCAAGAAAAATCAGGGATCTGTTCTTTTATTTATCCTTGTGATGTTACAAATTATTAGTCAGATATTTCAACAGATGTCATAAGGCCAAGGATTGACGTATTATTTTATCCAAAGTTCCACACCATGAAAAAATCCCTCTAAGTTGAACTGAGGTTCGAAACTGGGAGCAATGTAAAAACACAAACGCTTATGTCAGCCGCGTATGGGGCATGTTTTGTTAAAACACATACGGTTATGCGAGCCGCATGGATCTGGTTAATCTTTTTCAAAATTATGTGTGTTATAATTTAATTAGATATCTTTGTGTAAAACTTATTTATATAATTTCCTATTCAGATGACAATCCATAAGACAATCCGCATACATAATGAGAAAATGTTAATTATAAGTAACAAAAATGATAATATTGCTTCACGGTATCTGTATACCGTGAAGCATCATCTATATGAAGTGTGGGAGGTCAGGTAGAAGGATATTACCACTACCATTGTTATGTAAGAAAGAAAATCGAGAGACTGCTACTGTAAGATGAGAATAGCACCAAAGGCTAGAGCATTCAGGGTTGCATACACGGGTACTCATAAAACCTTTAGTAATTTGGACAAGCTACTGCTAATGTATACAAGTCCCTTTAAATAAAATACTAACAAGGTTGCTTATTGATAAAATGTTGCCAAACTGACATCACTGCTCATATTTATATAGAAGGCACTGCTTTTATCCGACAAAACATGGAATTGCAATACAGAAACACATAAAGAGAACATGTTCAAATGTATTAGAGCATGATTCAGACTTGTTTGTGTGTCAAAATTTCACACCGTAATGTATGTCAATTATGATTCGCTCAAAAATCAAATACCTAATCTCAAATAATATGAAAAATAGTCCATGGTAAGATCAACAGAAGCAAATACCAGGTAAAACAAGATTGTATATGCAAACTTTATTATCCCGACTAATTAAGGATAATGAAAAATCCCGATTGTGAATGCTTTTCATTATAATACAACTTCATTACACGCTCACATATAATATTAAATTACTCTTCAGCAATTAAATTTTCTCAAGTCTCACTAGCCAAATCATGTATACTTTGATAAATTATTTGTTTTAAGCCATAGCAACATCTCTTGTATTGTATATCAACGACCCTTAAAATTATACTTTCTTCTGTCTTGATATTCTTTGGTATTAGATAAAAGGTGTCTAAGCAAAGCTGGAATGACTCATTTAGAATATTTTATTAATTGCCAATTACCATACTGCAATGTTAAGAAAAGCGCGGTAATAATAATAACCTTTAACTTGCAACGGTGATATGTATTTTTTACACCATATGAATAACGTAACAATTTTGTAATGTTAGTTCTGGTAAACATCTGAAAACGAGACAAAAAATACATGGCAAGTAGCCACAACAGCTGGCGTAGCGACACGCCCGCTGCGTCAGACAATCTGCAGACAATCTGCACACTACTGACACTTGCTACGACATGCGCGTATACACAAAGCACGCACGCACACACTGAGAAACATTTGTGTATTGGTGATTTTATCCACGATTTTTTCACAAATTATTTATTTCCGTCGCTGCAAGTGAATAACTTTATACATATTATAATACTTTTATGTAATACATAATTATATTACGGAGGAATACAAAAATTCTGAGCCAGTATCTATTATATTTTATATTGATATTCTCATTATTAAAGTAGAGTTGTAGTACATATATTCATATCACCGCGAGGGGAAGGTTAATTATTCAAATGGAAGAGACAGTACGAGGAGTTTCTTTGTTTGATGAATGATAAAATGCAGCATCGTTGGCATACTTGTATCAAAGAAACATGGCAGTGTTAAAAATACATGAATTGTAAATATATTACAAGGTAAAATCACATTTCAGACTTGATTACGATTTGAAATTGCCGTGTTTTCAGTTCTTCTTGCGAAAAAATATTAAAATGATTAATAGAATTATAATCACGCATTTAAATACTACTTTCACAGCAATAATTGTAGTAAAAATAAACTAATTAAATCGTTTACAGGCACACACCCCCGAGAGATCAAATATCTTTATTGTCTGATAATTTATTATTCTTTCAATATTTACATTTGAATCGTATTACTTTTATTTTACTACCTTTGATTGATATTTAAAGATGCGGAAGAGATTTAGAATTGGTGATTGTGATTGAGCTATTTATCTCTTGGTTAGTAATCCTTGTCTTTGATGTTTATAGAGCGTTGAGTTTTAGACTTTTAATTACAATGACAAAAGACGAAAAGCCACATACTTTGGCCACATATTCCGTGGAGAAAAATATGCCTTTTTACAGGTCTTAGTAGAGGGAAAAGTAACGGGCAGACGGGGCTTAAGGCGTAAAAGAACACCATGGCTCAAAAATCTTCCACAGTGGTTTGGAATACCGGAGGCAGCGACCCTCGTCAGGCTGGCCCAGGATCGTGTGGAGTTCAAGGAGATGGTCGCCAACCTCCGATAGGAGTGGCATGAGAAGAAGAAGAATTAAAATGAAGTAGGTGGATATGTTATATTGCAGGGTACTACAACTAGGTAACTTGGATATCCATATTTTCGAGTAGGCCAATAAAAATCTAACTTTATTTTCTGGTCTGTATAATTTTGTTGGTTTAAAAAAAAAAATAGATGTATAAAAATACATCAAACTGCTCACAATCTTATATTTTGGTAGTGTAAAGGCAAAGGGGTATATCTGTCTCAGACCAAATTTTACAGGAGAGCAAAAACAAACTTGTGAAATTAAATAACTCATTTGTTTTATGTATTTTTATATGTACATATCTTAAGAAAACTAAATAAGTATTGCAACTACAGCTATATCCTTTTTCCAGATTATGGAATACACTATTTTAGACATTTTGCGGAACAAACTTAGAAAATGAAAAATTTTACAGATATACCTTTCCCTTTACATTACTGATTTCAATTTCCCAACAAAGCTTATTTTCCTAGTTGTAGTAATCAGCCCACGATGTGTTATGTGCCACCAATATTTGCGGCATATGATGAGACCATTCCATACTCAAAATCATCCACCAGCTCGGGTTAAAAATTATGTTACAGAGAGACATCACACACTTAAATGTAGATCGTAAGATGATTACAATGGACAATTGCATCCTCCATTGCATCTGTTTTTTTTTTATTGTGACTTTTTTCTTCGCATTTTTCACTATTCAGTAAGTTAATACATATTTATCTAGCAGCTTTGATTTTGTTGAGGGCTCCCATTATATTGCACATTGTGTTTTTTATGCCGGTATGCTCATTAATTTACTTTATAACATATTACAAGACAACATGAGATGCCCGAATTGCCAAAGATGTACCCAGATATCTCAATACATGAAGAAGAAGACGAGAGAACATGGAAGTCGGGGCATGCGACCTGTCATAAGTTATGACGTAATATCCGCAATTCTGATTCATTATTAAATACATTAATTTTTAAAACTTCACATGTTCCATGAGACAATGAACAAACTACAAACGAGTTCAAAGCATCATCTGTTGATTCTGAATTCTTGCAAAGTAATAATCTGAAACCTTTATTTGTGAATGAGATTCTTTTAAGAAAGTTATTTTACATACTAGAACAAATAAAATGTATATTTTTTATACTTACTCTGAGCAGGATTATTCAGACAGATATCAATAGTTTGAAGAATATGCTCCATTTTAAGCCAGAAATCATTAAAATCTTAGTCTCGACATGTGATTGGGTTGAATTGGCTTAATCTGTTCTGCGGGCATCTCACGTAACATCATACTGTCCAAATTGAAGCAATTCGTCCCAATAATTAAGTATTAAAAACACATTTCTTTTCCTATTTGTAGACATACATGACAAGATGTATTTTTTTTTGTATTTTAGAGCCTAAATATACCAGATCTCTCACTTGCACTTATGCGCCTTCTGAGCAGGTCATTAATAATACTAATAAGTTGCACAAGTGGGAGTGAGACGTCTATACAATATTTTTCAATTCCATTATGATTTGCTTTGACAAAATAACCGTAGTAATTTTTTTTATAGGAACTGAGAAAGAAAAAGTTTTAGAATAATTTGATGCATCTTCATCAAAACACGAACAGTTTTTTCAAGAAACACTTGAAATCATATTGACATATATTCATTGTCAGTCTGGGTGACCAAGAACATTGTGTTTTCCGGACTGATCACCTGTAATTTTTGAACATTCACAGACGCTCTCAGATTCGTGGACTTACTTCTTCACTCAAGTTTACTAGTCCCCCACAAACTTTACTCTCCATATCTTAATGCCTTCCCATGTATCAAGTTTCATTACCAGTCCCCGCATTTCACTTCAAGTTACCAGAGTTCACTCAGAATTTCACTACCAGTTACCACGTTTCACTCAGAATTTCACTACCAGTTACCACATTTCACTCGTAATTTCACCCCCACAATTCACTCCAATTTGATTACTAGTTCCCGCAAGTTCCTCAGAGGGCAGTGGAGCATCACGAGGCGGGGTGTCCTGCCAGTAGGCGGGGGGCTCCCAGAGCCCCGGGGGCAGGGGCTAGGCGGGTGCGGGCTCCTGCTGCTCGCGCAGCTGCCGGCGCCGCTGCTTGCTCCACAGCTCGTGGCAGTCCTGCCACGTCGGCAAGTCGGGACCCGGCATCCTGCGGAGACAGAGTTGGGAATGAGTCCCAAGTGCATAGCGCTACGTTCCATACTAAAGAACGCTACATACATTTTTGTAAGGTATTCGAATAACACGACTGTAGTGTTCAATACACGGTAGTAAAATTCCCTGATGAGATCTATAGGTGTGACAATGAAGTACGAGTATTTGATTGTCCGCAATACTTTGCGTGAGCAAACTTGTGAAAATTCCGATTTCTGTTAAATTCCTAATTTCAAACAAGGAATATAGCCCATAAAGATTATTATTGTTGCGTGTTGTCACTTGACAACTTCGAAGTATTGGTGTAATGCGCGTGTCAACTGCGGATAGAATGATAAATACTATAAAGAATTCCAGAAATGTGTCAGGATAGAGATCGGACCAGATTGTCGGCCTCCGTAGTCATCGGTTAGCGTGTTTGTCTACCAACAATAAACTTCTACAATATGTATTTTATTTATTGTTTCGGCATTTACTTTGTGGTAAGACATGATGAAATTTAAAAGAATAATATAAAGTTTATATTTAGACCTGAAGAAGCTTCTCAAATAAGTCGTTAAAATAAAATAAATTTAATTCAAGTGGTAAAAAACTAGTGTTTTCTTTTAAATTTTAACTTCAACAATATTCAAATGGACTTGCAGACCAATCTTTTCTGATAAGTGATAGTTGTCTCATATTTATTAGTAGCAAGTAGTGAAAAGGGTACTCACTGTTGCGGGTTGACGTTCTTGAGCCAGGCGGACTTGAGGGCGTCCTCGGCGGTGACGCGGCGCTCGGGGTCCAGCTCCAGCATGCGGTCCAGAAGGTCCAGGGCGGGCGCCGGCATGAAGGAGAAGTCGTCGCGCAGGCGGCGCCGGTGCAGCTTCTTGGGCTTCAGCGCGTTCCACAGCGGCAGCTTGATCACCGCCGGCCACACCGCCGGCGCCGGCGTGCCGCACACGCGCGAGATCATCTCCAGCTGCATCATCTCCACCGAGGCCTGCGGACAGAGTCGCGCGTCAATACTCCCCCACACTCCCGTATACTGCACTCACCGACATACCTCACCCTAGGAGAGAGCAGTCAGAGCCATACCTGGAACAGGGGGTGCTTGAGGAAGAGCTCCCCCAGGATGCAGCCGCAGCTCCACACGTCGATGGCGGGCCCGTACCTCTCCTCGCCCAGCAGCAGCTCAGGCGGCCGGTACCATAAAGTGATCACCTGAACAAAACAAAAATCAAACAGCCATAATTATATTAACACATTCTTTTTGTGCGGTTTTTTCATCAACCTCGACCCTAATTATACTCAGATGGTCCTCTGCCCGATCCTCAGTATACTAATCACAAGTAACCGCAAACACGATTCCCGTCTGTACAATGTTTTTTGGATACCTCGCACTCCACCAAAAGTAAGCATATAGACCGCTTATGTAAAGGACGCTTTTAGGCGTTGATGATGAGTTAACTCACATGGTCACTCGTACAATATTCAAACGGTGTACCTAGCAGACCACAAGGCGATTACACAAAGGCGAGGTGATCAGTCCTTTACCAGAAATTCGACACGGGAACTTGTGCAAGGTGCAGTAAAGAGGATGTAAGCAAACTACCATAGTAAAAGGTTACTACTACATATATTAGAACAAATATAATTTATAATTTGTCATTGTTGTCATTAATAAATCACCTATAAGTAGAAATTTCATAATTCAAAGATTTCATTTTATTTTGAGGTGTACCAAAAAGTATCTAATGCGAATTCAATTAGTGCAAGGGAGACAGACATCTATGTTTATACATACTTGAAAATTCTACGAGCTTACTGTTATATATATGATATATAACTGAAAATATGAAGGAATGTTAAAGAATACATATACGTATATTCACAATTATGATAAAAAAAACTCCTAATTGGAGATAATCCAGAGTTGTGAAGTGTGAAGATTTTGGACACACTCAAAATGTTAATATAATTATAGCATTTAGTTGTGTACATGAATCTTTATGAACATTGAAGTTGAGAGTAGAATAGTTATTGTAGAGTAAGGAACGGTGACGGTACCTTGTTGGTGTAGGGGCGCTGGCGATCCTCGGCATTGTAGAGGCGCGCGAGCCCGAAGTCGGCGAGCTTCACCTCGCCGCGGTTGTTCATGAGGATGTTGCTGCACTTGATGTCGCGGTGCAGGAAGTTCTTCTTGTGGCAGTAGTTGAGCCCGTCCAGCAGCTGCTTCATGATGCTGGCGTTGTGCGCCTCGTTGAAGTCCACCATCTTGGACTCCAGCAGCCCCATGAGGTCGTGGTCCATGTACTCGAACACCAGGTAGAAGGAGCCCTTGTCCTGCAACGGGCGCTCCCTTTAGTATCAGGCCAGTATACTTCATATACAGTTCTTCTAACCCTTATCCGCACCTAACTGTGCATAAGGCACTGCATTGTATTGACGCAGTGTTATCTTAATCGTTACTTACATGACGGCACTCTTGCGCTTCAGGGTAATATTAAATAAATATTAGAGTGTAAAATCACTAATATTTATTTTCACTCCTCCCTGGGAATCGAACCCGGGACCACCAGTACGGTAGCTAAACACGCTAACCATTGCACTACGGAGGCCGACAGTACTAACCGTATATAAACGGGTCTACCAAACAATAAAATGACTCGACTGCAATCAGTGTTAAACGCAGCAGCGAGACTGATTTTTGGAATTTCTAAATTCAGTCACATCACCCCACTACTTCACAAACTCCACTGGTTACGCTTTCCCGAAAGGGTTGAGTATAAACTCTGCCGATTCATGTATGGGAAAGAGAGGGAGAGGAAGATCCCCACACGATGGACCGATCAAATTAAGGCAGCAGCAGGCACCTCGGTGGTTGGAGCACTACGTGCAGCGCAGTCAAGGGATAACTGGAGAAGAGTCATTGCTTCTGCAAGGGTCACAACCCTCAGCAATGAGGAATAAGAGGAGAAGAAAGAATTCATGTATCAATACACAATATGGCTCCAGAGTATCATAAAGAGCTATTGAAAGCTGTCCCACCGCATGCCCAGATCTGATACAGAAGCATCTAGGCTTCCTGACAGATCTGCTCTTGCTAAGCAAATTTTTTTTTGAACTAAGTTGCGAAATTTATTGAAAATGTGAAACAACATAAAATTGTATCCCGATTTTACTATGAATTTACATTTAAAAGCTTTCAATATACCTGTCACTGCCAATCTAAATAATACAAGGCTGTAAATCCGTCACCAAATTTTCTAGAAGTTCCCCAGTGCGAACATGTGAAGTATCATAAAGAGCTGTGTATTCCAGACGAATTGGTCGATTGACGTCTCACGCTTCGATCGGCTACAACAACTGCAATGGGCAAAGTGATCTTACCAGCTCGCCAACCAGCGCACTAAATTTGGCGAACGTGCCTTTGCTGTTGCGGGACCGATGGCGTGGGATGCTCTTCCACCAATGGTTAGAAATAGCGAGAGATAATCTTAAGAAAAAACTAAAAACACATTTGTTTGCTAAATCATTTCCACCATAATATTTTCCCCGATTCATTCACAGTGAAGCGCCCTTGAGGTAGTATTTTACAAAAATGGCGCTATATAAGTTATCCAAATTTATTATTATTATTGTTTCTTCCAAATGGGTTTATCCACAGGTTTATTATTTTATATTCCACCCAATTTCAATATTGGTAACACAACCTAGGCAACGAATGGACATTGTCTTATCACTAAGAATATTGAAAATTAAGTAATTTTGCATGTGTCATAAAAAATAGTGTATTTTTTAATGATATATTTGATAACATAATATTAATGTTTAGAAATTAAGATTATGTAAGTCATAAAGGTATTGGAGAAGAACAAAGAGACGCAGTTCATTAAGCTTTAAATGTTACAAATATTGTCCCCACCACATGCAACGCCTTTAAATTCCTATATAAGGGGTGGAGGACCAATATTTTCATGCTCAGATTAAATAATATTCAAAACGTGTATGCGCCGCGCTCGCTCTGTTTTTATATTGGTGTCGCTTTGTTCTTCTCGCCTTAATAAGTTTTGTAATTACCTAATTGTGTCCCTATGTCCCTAAATTTGTGATTTTTTTATAAATAAACAGTTATCTTCATTTGCGCGGTTCCGTCTTCCTCATCATGAGTGTTCCAGTTCCGTTAGCAGTAACAATTATTATTATGCGGTACTAACACATGCGGTGCAGTATGGGGAATGGCACTCACCTTCCTGAAGTCGAGGGCGTCCTGCTTGTCGGTGACGATCTCGCGCAGGTTGACGATGTTGGTGTGGTTGAGCTGGCGCAGGATCTTGATCTCGCGCACGGCCGTGATGGGGAAGCCCTCCTTCTCGTGCTCCAGACGCACCTTCTTGAGCGCCACCAGCTGCCCCGCGCGCCGGTCCCGCGCCTTGTACACCTGCCCGTACGTGCCCTCGCCTATCTGCGCTATCACCTGCACACACCGCAACCCACACTCCCTTTATCCACACTCCACAACAACAGACGAAATGCTCCGGTCAGTCTCCACCATAAGAGCGGACATATTTATATGGGATATATACTACACCTATACTTCACCCTAACTTGGGTGAAGGAATAAGGAAGAATGGTGAGTTTTTGGGTTATATATCCAAAATAAAACAAGGTTTTTTTTTTTGTTGGATTGAATTCTACGTTTATTTATGTATATCTTAATACGTGACACGTTTCGTCTTCTTAGGATATTATCAAACAGAGTGTTTGATAATGTCCTAAGAAGACGAAACTATTAAGTATTAAGATATACATAAATAAATGTAGAATTCAATCCAACAAAAAAACCTTGTTTTATTTTGGATATATTACCCAACAATTCAATATGGAATTGTACCAACTGTCTGTAGTTACAATAAATAAGAACGGTGAGGCCAGTCGGGGTTATATACGCTAGTAGGAACTAGCTTGCTCACGATAGAAACGTGTAACTATTGTGTACATGCATTCAAGGATATTATGCATTTCAATATTATTTTCCAATAAAAAATACCAGCATAATAGTTAATTAGAAACAATTTGTCAAAAAATGTAAATTTTCAGTGCGGTTTGCAAGAGGGAAAAACCAGGTTTACAGGGTATTTTTATTTTAAATAGGAAAAAGATTTATACAATTTTCTCAAATCAAAAGGTGGATAGAGCGCTGCATAATATCAAATGAGTAATAAACAAATTTGAATTCTAAATGTCCATTTCTTAAGATAACTTTTAAACTGTGAACCGAAGGAGCTGTAAAAATCCCACCCTGACTTAAATCTCCTTAATATGTACATAATCAAAAGATCTGTCTTTAACCGGTTAACTGCCAAGAGCTTACGACGCATAATTTTCTGTGAACGGATCGCCACTCATACAAAAATTACGTCTTAAGACGCGCCGTTTTAAATGGGCTTTTACTAAAGAAAATCAATTATTTAAAATGTACAAATATATTGAACGCATAGTGACATCTATTTAGAATATTTTTGCATACTTAGAATTGAAACAGAATTTGTTTTTACCACATTAAACGGTTAATTATTAAAGAAAGCTTTGTCGTCGGAACAACTAATGGCGCTCAGGGTTGTCCAATAATCCCCGAGTTGCCGTCACTTTCGAATCTGATGACAGTGATTTTAGTGTTGATTCTGATGATTTTATTTTTTTTTAAATCAAAGTGTATGTGTGTGTGTATACTTTTAATATTAAACTAACATAAACAATTACTTCTGACATATAATTTAGTTTTCATATTTTCTATGACAAATTTTGTGACAACCCTGCACCATGACCAATTAATTTTATGATTATGGATAAATGACTGAACGACTGGCGCGCTCTTCATTTATTTGGCAAGTTTGATAAATAAACGTTAATACACTTTTAATAACAACATGTTTAGAAGGTTTTATTTTTGTGGTAAAATTCGCGGCGTGCTGGGTACCGCCATACATGTACCTGCTGGCAGTTAACCAGTTAATATGGCAGTCGGATCATTGGACAGTTGAGAGTTAGTGGGTTACCTCGAACACGTCGACGCATCTCTCCCCCCAGTCGCGGCCCTGGTTGGGGGCGGAGCGGGAGCCCCGGCGGCGCAGGATGCGGGGGCGGCGCAGGCGCGGGGCCGCGGGGGCCGGGGGGGGCGCAGGGGCCGCCCGGGGGGGCGTGGAGCAGTCCTCCTCCTCTGCGCTCAGCTCCTCCGAACCGGGGATTACTGAAAAACAACGAGAGTAAAACCAATTTGTTTTTATGCAGTACGATCCACTTTTGGGGTCCAAGATTATAATTTTACGATGAAGACCTTGGGAGAACAAAAGAGGTGTCGGAAGACCCCAAAAGAGATGGCATAGTTGCTGTGGGGGGTAGAAACTGACTGCAAGCAGCAACCGACCGGAGGAAATGGAAATTTCATGTTTTTTTCTTTCTTAGATTGACATATCACACTGATTTCAAGAACGTCATAAATCAAAAATTGACAATTTTCAGTTGTGGTGATATCCCAGCAAAAGCGGCATATTTTAAACTTAATATTTACCCGCTACAGGGCAGAAAGTGTTGTTTTTGCATTTTGAAGAAATGGTATTGTTTAATTATTTTTATAAATATCCTTAATATTTTTCAAATGGAGAAAAAACCTTCAGGTTTTACCCAACGAGATCTATTGCACAGTAAAAAGTTCAATAAGTGGCTAGTAATTTATTTTGAATACATTGTATTATATTTTTAAACTTTAAAAACGTTCTCCTGAAAAATCTAGTTTTTTTATTTATGAAGTTCTTGAAAGGAGTGAGCGATATGTAAAATTAATTTAATTTGTTATACATCTGTGATACAATATGAGTGTGCCAAGTGTCGGGGGGGTGGCAGCTCACCTGGGGGCATGGGCAGGGTCATGATGCCGGAGCGGCGCGGCTGGGGGGGCGGCGGGGGCGGCGTGGGAGGCGAGCTGAGCGGGCTGGCGGCGCCGTGCGGGCTGCCGGCGCCCGGGGGCAGGGGCAGCGCGGAGATGCGCGGCCGGCCGGCGGCCCCGCTCAGCGCCGCCGTGCGGCTGCGGTACACGCCCTCCACCACGCTCCCGCCCACCTGGGGACAGACAAAACCAGACTACAATTAGAATATTTATGAAAACTAGCCTATCGGCGCTTATTTTAATATGGAGTTGTACAAATAATACACCAAATCTATATAAATAAAACTAGCCTATATTAGCAGAGAACAGAACAATCTTTCCACCATGGGCCTATAAAATACCAGGTCAGATAGAGTATGGACCCACGTTTGGGGCGTAGTGATTATTTATCAAATATTTCCACAAATTTAGCAAATTTTTATTAAAAAATTAAACCTATTGTTTTCGGCTTTACAATTTTTACAAGTTTTTAATAGTACATAATATATTAATGAAATAAAATATGGTAATAAAACACTCTTTTTTACCATTCATCGTTCAATCTATCATGCATATCATGGTAAAAGTATGAAAACACCATTTTGCGATGCTTTTTAAATATTATAATTTTCATCAGTCAACATTAAGTTTATGTTAATTAAAATTAAATGTAAAACATACATGTGAGCATGCATAAAAACAGGTAAATAGTCTTAGGGGAGAATGAAGTTATGGACAAAACCCGGATTAGTACTAAAACTTTAGACTGAACTAACATTGCCCCAATCGGAGTAAGCAAACATAAATCTTATTAATCAGCAAACATGCATCAATACCATTTTAACGCTTATTCAATCGTCTTTTGACCCCTCTATCCGCACTTAAGTGGCACCTTATTGGATTAACAACTTGATTGTGATTATTCATATTATTCGTATAACTCCAGATTCATTGTTGTGTGTGTGATACAATATGATGGTCATATGTTTATAATAATTACAGTGATAAATTATTTGAAGGTGTTGGAATAAACATGAATATTTGATGCATTGGAATTTTACTTTGTAGAATTTTATTATTCATTATTACAAGTTAAAATACACATTGTATGATTCTACTGGATTTATCTATTTTTAAGACAACTGTTTTGCCTTGAGAGTTTGACAGTTTGATAATGCCCCCAGAAAACAATACATCTCACAAAAAAATATTAAATTTACAAATTATTATTAGTATTACAAATTGTGTTTTCACTATAGTTTTTAGAAGAAAATGAATATTGTGCAAACTTTTGAGATATATTCAGATGGGAACGACAGAGAAGGTTCTGGAACGAATTTATCCAGAATAACAAAACCAAGAGCCGTGAGTACGACCAGGGACTGTGTCTCCCGAGCAAGTGGACCTCCAGGATGACCTTCCAAAAGCTGGAAAGACGGCCGGTCATGAGAGTAAAACGATGATCCAGGGACCACATCGGGCCAATAGGCATAAAAAAAGAACAAGAATATTGGAATAATGTGAACCACATTGATTGATTTATTTATTGACAAAATAAATTAGAGGGAACAGAATTGTCAAGTGGAACACATTTAATTGCAGACCATTAATTCAATTGAGCAGTTATTAATGGTAAATTATTATTACTGGGTATAAAGTGGTATGACTTCGTCAGGAATGACGATGTGAGGAGAAGAACTCAACAGCCCCTGATACTGAAGTCCTAAAGAGGAGAAGGTGGACATAGTTGGAACATGTCCTTAGAATGCCACCTGAGAGCATCAACCCCTCGTGTCTCTTCTTCCAACCCCGAAGATTCCGGCACCCCGGAAGGCCGCTGACGACCATTCACCTACTATACTCAGCGGAACTTCGAGACGCCGGACTGCCCTAGGAGGAAGCCAAGGAGATGGAAAACAGAGTGACTTGGAGACGTCTTGTGTTGGCCATATACTCCACCTAGGGAGCGAACATGGAAAGAAGGAGAAGAAGAAATTATTATTTGCTTTGGACACGTTGCGCGTGGCAGCGAGGATAGCCAGGGACGACTAGTTATGATTGGTAGCCTGGAGGGGAAGAAAGAGAGAGAAAATCCCCCATGAAATTAAGGCAGCAGCAGGCACCTCAGTGCTTGGAGCGATACTAGCAGCGCAGTCAAGGGATAACTGGAGAAGAGTCACAACCCTCAGTGATGAGGAACAAGACGGACGGGTAGGGCGGGGGAGCAATACCTTGATGATGGGCGGGATGGGCGTCCCCTTGGAGGAGTGGTGCGCGGGCGTGACGGTGATGGCAGCAGCGCCCCGGCTGAGCCCGTTGCCGTCGCGGATGAAGGAGTCGCTCTGGTGCATGCGGAAGGGCAGCGCGGGCGGCTGCAGCGGGCCCGGCATGGGGATGTCCAGCAGCTCGACGCGCGGCGAGCCCCCGCCGCCGCTCGGCACCGAGTTGCTCTCCCAGTTGTCCAGCGGCGTCTGCTGCTGCTCCTCCTCCACCTTCTGCTCCAGGATCTCCTTCAGTTTCTGCCCAAACAAAGCGAGCTCCTTTCAGTCAACATGCCCCAATTACATCCAACTAAGCCCCTTTCGTATTTGCATATCCGATTCTGTTTATTGAACTTCTTGTACAGAATGGGTAAATGGGCGGGCTAATTAGTAAGAAACATGGTCTTCTATATATATTATATTAAACCATATCCGCTTCATAGGTGGAGCATATGGAGTCCAAAAACTGTCTCCAGGCTTTTCTGTCAGCTGCCAGCTCCCTTGCATCCTCCCAAGTCAGATCCGCGTCCCGAAGTTCTGACGAGAACTGCCGACAAATTGTCAGCAGTGGTTGTCCTGGGCGGCGCGAACCTGATGCCTTGTAAAAGAGGCAAGCTTGATTAAGGCTCTCAGGAGGCATGCGGAGTACATGGCCAAGCCAACTAGCTTCTAAGCCAATCGTCTTCTAGCTGAACAAAAGTTTACTAGTTAGAAACAGGTGCGTACCCTATTTGAAATCAGTGGGCAGATAGTGCTTGCACTCATGATAGATGCATAGAATCTGCAGGATGAATGTTTTAATAATAATACTGTACATTGATGATTACTGCAAATGATGAAAGCAAAGAAGGTATAGGGCGTAGGATCAAGGGAGGATTTGAGGGGGGAGAGGGTGAGGATCTGAGGAAAGGTGATAAGATGAATAGTAATATGTAGTTAGACTGAGACTGAGAAGATGCATTTTTCACGTGGTTCAGTAACCTCATTGCACTGCAGTGTGTCAGCCCAACAGTATAGGAATTATGATATTATAATCTTTTGATGTAATAACGTTTTTTTTAAAAATTCATATGACACACTGTTAAAGAATAACGAGAAATATTTTTACACAAAAAGTTATATAATATGAAAAATTTTTTGTTTCAAAAATTGAAATTGTAACTAGAAGTGAGAAAATATAGGCGGATTAATAAATTAACCCTCTACGGGAACCAAGACTAATAATATAATAATTAAGAAGATGAAGATGAAGAAATTTTAAAAATATTGAAAAATTCATCCTTCATGAAACCAAAACTGCAAATAAAAATCAGGAACAGCTAAATGTTTTAAATGAACCTAAAACAAGGTAAAAAACTAACTAACTAACTAACCATCACGCCGCTTCTCCGCAGGGGTAGGCAGAGAGAGTAGAACGCCACACCACTCTGTCTTTGCAAACATTCTTCGCCTCTTCCACGTTCATGCATTTCCTCATTCATACCCGACGACTATTACGACTCCTAACCTGACTTTCAAGTATTTGGCATACCTGATCGTGACAAGTTTTTCTCGGTCTTCCTCTGCTCCTTTTTCCAATTACATTCGCCTCATAAATTTGTTTTACCGTTTTTCCTCACTCATTCGTTCCACATGTCCAAACCATCTCAACACACTATTTTATCGATAATGCTTATCTCAGCTTTGCATTCCTTCCTTATTTCACTATTCGAACATCTATCGTACATCGTTTTGCCGCACATTCTTCTGATGGAGATTGCATTTCACAAGGTATAATACATTACTACTTAATTGATATAATGAACAAAATAATCTATCTAAAATAATAAATAAGGAAGGAAAATACATACCTTTATAAAATTTATTAACTTTGTTTTCACCACTTTTTTTATTAATACAATTAAACCTACCGGTTTCAACAATACTTTGTCTTCATCAGGGTTTATTTTAAATCAAAAACATTAAAAACCTTAAAATACTTCTACCAAAAACTTCCACACACTCCATAAAAATCCTAAATTATTAATAATCACTTTAGGATTTTTATGGAGTGTGTGGAAGTTTTTGGTGAAAGTATTTTAATATTTTTGGTTTAAAATAAACCCCGATGATGACAATGTATTGTTGAAACCGGTAGGTTGAATTGTATTAATAAAAAAGTGGTGAAAACAAAGTTAATTAATTTTATAAAGATATTATAAAATGTACCACAAAGTATCTGCGGAAAACATTCAAGAAAATACATACCTATAAATTAACAAAAATAATTGTGACTGAAAAAATTATAAAATAAAATTTTAAAATTCAATAATAATTTGTTCTGAAAACAAAACCAAAATAGTAACATAACACAAGACACATCAAATATTAATATGTATAAAGTGTAGAATTAGAGGTGAGTAGCCAGAACACAACACAACCACACGTAAAGCATGTGCCACAAATTAGGGTACGAGTCAACATATTGGGCCATGTTATTTGCAAGCGGCGGCGGGGAAGGGGGGAAGGGGCGGTTAGCGGGTTTTACCTTTTCTCTCTTGTGCTTGTCCTTGACCAGCTCCGCAAACAGACTGGTGTCGCTTATCTTCTCCCGCAGGTCGATCTTGCGCTGCAGCACGATGGACGGGCTGACGGAGTTGCGGACGCTTCTGGAAGTGCTGCAACCAAAACGGCTACAGTTAAAGCAAATGAAAAGAAGAAAAATGACATCTTCACTGCCATTAATTGAAAAAATCATTTTGGCATGATTGCTAGACTTTTTCAAGGTCTTGAAATCTTTGAGTGGTACCTTCAGATCAGTACATCCCGCAGGATCTATAAAATAACTGGGAACAGTAGGGAAAACCTCCGTTTTTATTTTAAATGATGAATAGAGAAATACAAGACAACAAAACACAATTCTTTTTTTTATATTCTAAAAGCATTATTAAATTTGTGGTATGGTAATTTAACACTCTTCTTATCATTTACCATTTACCTAGTGTAATACCGCTCAAAAACTCCATTTCACGGCTACTGGTTTCGGCCTATAGGTAAGTCTATAGTTGACTTGATGAGGGAATGGTTATTTCGAAACTGGCAGTCAAGAAATAGAGTTAAGCGAATGATAAATGATAAGGAGGGTTTCTTTAATTGATTCGGCAGTCACTTTGTGGTAAAATCTATACATTTTTAATTAATGTTTTACTTAGTAAATACCACTATTTCTTAAAATCTACTGACACGTGTTTCGATGCATTCCGCATACGGTGTTTGAAAATGATGCGGAATGCATCGAAACACGTGTCACAGTACATTTTAAGAAATAGTGGTATTTTCTAAGTAAAACATTAATTAAAAATAGATAAGGAGGGTGTTAAAACATAATTCGACTTTGCATTATCTAAAATTGAGGATTTAAAACCCCTTCAAAAATGAAAGAAGGAATGAATAAAAAAAATAAAAGAAAATGTCTCCAACCAGTAAAGCACTATTTATCACATTCTGTTTTCATTTAAAAAATACAATCTCGGAACCACTAATACTATTTTTTTTTTTACATATTATTTATTCGCAAATAACATCCATTTTCATTTAAGTAACCATCGTCTTCTTCATTATTACTTTATTTACCAACGAATTGAAAGACTCACCTTAAAAACCAAGCAAATTTGTACATATAGCAAAAAATACACCCAATTAAAAAATATGTACATTCATAATTTCTGTACCAATCCTTCGATTATTATGACATTTATTTTATTAACTAATAGTTAAAATTTTAAGTCGATGTAGTGATGTACATAATTGTGAGGATTATTTCCAGTACGTGGGGTAGAAAAACTGACTTATCTGTGTTTGGTCGTTTGCAGTTGGCAATGAAAAGCCAACTAGTCCGGTTTTGGTAGTCAATGTGTTAAGTTACTAACCTGTTTCTGGGTGGGGAGGGGGAGACGTAGCGGGGGCGGTGCCGCGGGGGGCTGTGCGGGGAGGGGTGGCGGTGGTGGCGCGAGTGCGACCGCTTGCCGAGGGAGCGCCGCCTCTTGGTGCCGCTCCGGCTGGCCGACCGGAGCGCCAACTCGTTCTCCACCATCTTCATGTGCTCACTTCTGCAATAACGACGTGTGTGATAAGTCACCAATCAAGAACAGCTCACCTCTATACACCTTATATCTAGTTATAAACAGTTAGTCACGCTACTGTCGATCAGTCGTTTATTGTGTGTACAAAGTCTTAGGGCGCTTGTACACTACACGGAATTTTACTGTCCAGCAGTCCGGTTAGCATGAAAAAACAGATAATTGGCTTGTGCACTTGTCCCTCTTTCTCTGGGTCACGGTGTGCGTGAACTCGATCACGCTAAACTGTCGTAGTCGCTTTTATTTGAAGAAAAACGGACTACCGGACAGTAAAATTCCGTGTAGTGCCCTTAAGGTTGAATTTATTAAGGTTTAGTTCCTTATCGAATACTGATTTAAATAACTGTTAATTCGTAAGTTGTACTTAGATTTGTATGTACATTCACCATATATGAAGTAGTATTTGACAAAAATGGCGCTATATAAATTATCCAAATTTATTATTATTATACTATATATTTTTTTTCAGATTAACGGGTGAAAACCAAAGGCGTTCAAGGGATAAACGGTCAAAAAGGCATAACAATATAGTGTTTTTCATTAATTGATAAGTCACTTTGCGGTATCCTTTGCATCTTAATGGTAAACCATTATGATGCAATAATTCATCAATATATAAATTGATAGGCTTTAGAGGGGTGCCCTACCGTGTGGAGTGTCGGGTGGAGTGCCGGACCTTGTCCTTGTCTCGCTGCGAGCGGTGGCGCCGGTGCTCCGCCCCGTGGTGCTCCCGCTCCAGCGCGTGGTGCTCCCCCCGGCGCCTCCGGACGGGGCTGAACGACTGTTGCGGAGAATCTGTGCCAAACCATCGCATCCCATTATACTCTACAGGCTAACAATAACTTATTGAGATGGCGTTTATTTTGTGTTCAGGACCTTAGTAAATGACAATATATTCATAAGGACAATATGTCGCTCACTCCTTTCAAGAACGTCATAAATCAAAAAACTTGATTTTTCAGGAGATTGTTTCTAATGTTTAAAAATATAATATAATGTATTAAATAGATTTATATTATCCACTGACACTTCGTGATGGAATTGCATTTTTAATTTATTATTAGATTAAAACCAATATTTTTAGCTTTTCCACTTTTTTATTTGACCAGCAACCGGGTTTCGTCGTTACCGACATCATCAGACTGGTGAGAGGCTATACAAATTGTTATGTTATATATAAAAGAAGGCAGGAGTTGATAACCATGATTTGATATAATTTTATGAGAAATTCTCATAAAATTATATCAAATCATGGTTATCAACTCCTGCCTTCTTTTATATATAACATAACAATTTGTATAGCCTCTCACCAGTCTGATGATGTCGGTAACGGCGAAACCCGGTCGCTGGTCAAATAAAAAAGTGGAAAAGCTAAAAATATTGGTTTTAATCTAATAATAAATTAATGTATTAAAATAAATACCGAGTCACTTATTGAACTTTTTACTGTGCAACAGATCTTTTTAGGTAAAACCTGAAGGTTTTTTTCTCCATTTGAAAAATAATTAATATACATATTTAAAAAAATAATTAAACAATATATTTTCTGCAAAATGCAAAAACAAGATTTTCTGCCCAGTAGCGGGTAAATATTAAGTTTAAAAATATGCCTCTTTTG
This sequence comes from Brachycentrus maculatus, assembly GCF_059751285.1. Taxonomy (NCBI): domain Eukaryota; kingdom Metazoa; phylum Arthropoda; class Insecta; order Trichoptera; family Brachycentridae; genus Brachycentrus; species Brachycentrus maculatus. The sequence goes on from NW_028280941.1 coordinate 1,341,337, forward strand.
CTGGGATATAGTACATTTTCTGAGCATTCCGAAAACATGCACAACTGAAAATTGATGATTCTTGAAAGGAGTGAGCGATGTATGATAATTAAGTGCATTTTTAAATCAATAAATTCCTTTATTGAATTAGATCAGTTTACATTTGATACATTTTAACGGGTTCTCTGCCTTAAGCACGTTTACGCACTCTCTAATGTCGTACTTGCAAGGCCGGCCATACAAATATTTTATATGGCCGGCCTGGAGACCACACAAGTTTGTTAGGGATATCTTTAGCTTATTTAGCAATAAGCCCGCCAATGTACTTATTTATTTTCTGTACATAAAGTTTAAATAAATATAGATATTAAAGATATTAGTAGGTAATGGAATACTAATACTGGAATAATCTGAAAGGAAGCTGGTGGAAAGTCATATAAGAAGAAGGAGCAATCCATATTCAATAAGAGTTGACAAAGATTAATGTAACATAGTACGTATTTGCGACATGTTGCAAGACAAGACCCACATGATGAGCCCCTAAAATAATTAAGATTAAGACCTTGAAAGAGTAAGAGAGGCGTCGGAAGACCTTGTGGTGCATGCCTCGTTCGGCCGTGACAAACTATAGACGGGCGTGCAATTGTGAACAGCATGACGTCACCATGCCTTTAAAAGTAGTGACGACGCAAGGTAGATCCTCTTTCGTCCCAAGCCACCGGAGCGAGCTGACCTACCTTCAGTTGCCCATTTACCGCGCATAAAATTTGTAACTTTAACTAATTTGTGTGAATATAAACATAGTACTAGAATCTATAATCTTTAAGTTATTCGTAAGCATAATCTTGGTGAAAATAAATGTGAATCATTCAAGTAAGTTTAACGATTTATTCTTTCATCTATTAATAAAAATGCAACTTCTGAGGAGATAATGGAGACGTGGATGCACGTAATCAGTGCAAAACGCACACTTCCCCACATCGGGTAAATACACGCTTCCACAACCTCAAAAAAGATGGTTCAACGACATAGCCACTGTGGGGAAAAAATGGAAGGATACGGAAAAGGCCTGTATCCAACAGTGAAACACAGAAGGCTAAAGAAGACACACGACTATAGGTACTTAAATGTCATGTCGATAATAAATAACTTCAAATAAAATTTATGTGGAAAAAACTATATAGTTGTTATTTTATATTGAAGAAGTATGTATTACCGTGTATGGCGATGGGCGAAGGACTCCTGTAGTAGTCCTGGGGGCCCGAGGAGCCCGTGTAGATGACCTCGGGATCCGACTCCACGGGCAGGGGCTCGTAGCGCCCGTGCGGGGGCTGCTGGGGCGTGTGCGGCGACATCGGGGTCAGCCGTCTCCTGAACACACACTTAACCGTCAGCCCACTGCAACCACACGGGATCGTGTCAGCGGACACAAGTCCATTCATTACTCAGCTACGGTCCCCGTCAAATGGCTATTACTTCAACCGAGTACTGAGAATCGATAAATTGACTGGCATACTTTTTAAAAGTGCGGCCGTCAATATACAGACAATGACGCCATTGTATTTTGGTGGTCAAGCTGGAAGGTTGTGTCGCTGTACGCATTTCTTAAGTTCCAATTTATCAATAATATTCGCAAATTTAAAAAAAAAAATGTAGAAATAGATATTTTTTGTAAAAACCTCTTGTTTTTTAACCACTTAACAGTCGGATTTTGGCAAGAAAATTGGTCGGTGCAGGAAATCATCACTAAACAACTCGAAACAGGACTACCTGAACACTGCTCGGATTAGTCAATCAAAACAAATACATAAACTGGCAACTGGTTAATGGACCATTTTAGCAAAAAAATATTCAGTAATTTTAGCATACATATAAGAAAAATCTTAGCACTAAAACATATTAAAATACCAAAGCTATTCCATAGTAGAGAGGAGGTAGAGTATATTTTTAATGGTTAAAAAAATATAGTCAACACATTTGGCTACCACGCTGGAGGTCCCCGGTTCGATTCCCGGGGGGTCAAAATAAATGTGATTTTTCACTCAAATATTTACTTAATATTACCCTGGACTGGTATCTAAAGCGCAGGGCTGATCACCTTTCCAGCATATATTTAATATTCAAGATAATGCTGCTTCTATATAATGCCATGCCCTATGTACATTGAGTGCAGATAGGGTGAGAAATGAAAAAGTAATGAAATAATCGCTTCATAGCAACTTTTAACCAAAGAATTTATTTATTTATAAAAAGCTTTTCAACGCCATATATTAAAAATTGTCAATTTTCAGTTGTGCATGTTTTCGTAATGCCCAGATAATGTACTATATCCCAGCAAAAGCGGCATATTTTTAATTTAATATTTACTCGCTACAGGGCAGAAAGTGTTGTTTTGCATTTTGAAGAAAAGGTATTGTTTAATTATTTTTTTAAATATACTAAATATTTTTCAAATGGAGAAAAAACATTCAGGTTTTATCTAAAAAAAATCTGTTGCACAGTAAAAAGTTCAATAAGTGACTTGAAATTTATTTTTAATACATTTTATTATATTTTTAAACTTTAAAAACTATCTGAAAAATCAAGTTTTTTGATATATGACGTTCTTGAAAGAAGTGAGCGATATGTAATAATATATTGCAAAATCATTCATATTATTAGAATATGTGATGTTTTTGAAAATATGTATGCGTGTATTTGGACCGTTGACCGACCCAATGATCTATTTAGTAAGATATAATACTGACTCATTACATAGTAGATAGTGTATGCAATTATCTATTAAATGCTTGAATGTTTTGATGATCTTTATCAATACTGTAATATATAATATTAGAAATATATTTCTGAAAATAATACCATGATCTATTTTAAAATAGAGACATTTTACTCAAAGTACAATTATAATAAAATTTAATTTAATATATAAGATGGACAAAAACACAGGGAATTTTACCGTCCGGCACTTTTCAACGATGATAAGCTTGCATTGGCTTGTGCTTTTATCCATCTTTCTTCGGATCGGTGCTCTTGATCAGTGCGTGAACACGTTGCGCGTAAATTCGATCACGCTAAACTGTCGTAGTTGCTTTTATTTTTCAAAACCGGACTGCCGGACGGTAAAATTCCGGGTAGTGCACAAGCCCCCTTAGAGGTGTTTTTATGAATATTATTGTTTTGATTTGAACATTTAAAGTAACATTTAAAATATCCAATATTATAAGTGTCTCAATTTGAGATTTAAATATCTATTGTTTATGTATGAAAGAAGATGGAAGTCTGAGCATCCCAGGGCTTACATCACTCAAGCCAGCCAAATGTCTGGTCGTTAGCCCTGGGATGCTCAAATTCCATCTTCTTTCATATATAAATGATAGATGTTTCATCTCAAATTGAGGCACTAATAATGTGATATATTATCTGTAGGGTGAATAAAGAATGGCACCCATGTCATGCCTGCAAATATGCCAACCTTCTTTGACGAGATCGTAAAATATGCATGGGAAAATGGTAGTCGTAACATCATGAAAAAAAGTATGTGAAAAGACTATTAGATATATTGCTCACTCCTTTCAAGAACGTCATAAATCAAAAAACTTGATTTTTCAGGGGAGCGTTTTTAAAGTTTAAAAATATAACACAATGTTTTAAAAATAAATATCAAGCCACTTATTGAACTTTTTACAGTGCAACAGATCTTTTTAGGTAAAACCTGAATGTTTTTTCTCCATTTGAAAAATATTTAGTATATTTAAAAAATAATTAAACAATACCTTTTCTTCAAAATGCAAAAACAACTCTTTCTGCCCTGTAGCGGGTATATTAAGTTAAAAATATGCCGCTTTTGCTGGGATATACTACATTTTCTGGGCATTCCGAAAATATGCACAACTGAAAATGGACGATTTTTTATTTATGACGTTCTTGAAAGGAGCGAGCGATATATTTATATATATTTATGAAAAATATATGACAGATATGCAAAAGAAATACATATGTATTATTTGCAGTGTATCGATAATGTCAATCAAGTTTTTAATGATAATTATTCGCTCAATACAGTGGGATGTACTTTTCCAAACTTGATAAAGCATTTAATAAATAATGTCTTATCTTATGACACATTTTTTGTTGAATTGTACGCGCACATATGTAAATAGTTACATATCACAAACAAATGGCCCCTGACCTCATATAACCATTTAGTGCATATAATATCAACAACAGATTCTTAGAAACAGGATTTATATGTTAATTGGCAAATAACAGTTGGCGCCACCACTTTTTATAGGTTGGCCCTCTGGGAATTTATTGATTGGCCCCTCGGAGCTTTCATAATTTTGAGATTTAGTTTATAATTTTTTTTTTCATTTGTCAATCATTCAACCCACGATACCTCATTGAACGTACATAATACGTGCGCAGAATAAGAATACTTGCTGGATAAAACTAACCCATATTGCATACGCGTCGGCAAAAAACTAACATTATTCCACACCATATTGCGTACACTTTAGGCATATAAACACCCTTGGGGCACCCTTTAAAGGTGGAAACTGACCGGAGCATTTCGTCGTAATGTAACACGTTACGATGCGAGCATTCAGGCAGTCAGTACACCAAGCCGAGCACTTCATCCATAGTTTCGGATGCTCGATGATGCTCGATGATGCTCGCCGCGAGCGATGTTACGACGAAATGCTCTGGTCAGTCTCCACCTTAAGATATTTTTTACATATGTTACATAAAACATCGAGGAACTACAGTTTTACTGCCGTTTCTGCATTATTTATTTTGTTATCATTAATCATTAAAAATTAAAGATTGTTACATGTTACACCATATTAGGTTTATCTCGCAATCAGCATCCGGACTGGTCCCAGCAACAATGCAACATCAAACTGATGCAGCCCTACCTAGAATGATGCTCATTACAGACTATTGGGTAAACGTGTCACCTAGAGTTTAAATTAACTTAACTTGGGCAATGTCATTTCTACACTATTTTGGTTTGATCGAACAAACCTCAAGTCGAACGTTTAACTAAATTCCACGACATCGCAGTAAGGCTCGGCTTAGCGCTCGGTTACCTAGCATCTTGCAACAAACTACTGAGAGCTCACCTGGGCTGCGGAGAGTGCAGCGGGGGCGTGCGCGGCGGCGAGTAGGTGTTGCGGCTGATGTCGCTGGCGTTGGTGAGGCGGCGCGGGGGCGCGGGCGCGGCGCGCGGCGGCGGCGTGCTGGGCGACACGGGCGAGCAGGAGCCGCCGTTGCGCGCCGCGGGCGACAGCGGCTTCTCCCAGTCGCTGAGCGGCACGGGCTCGTAGGCGGCGCGCGAGGCCCGCGAGGCGCGCGAGGCGGGCGAGGCGGGCGACACGCTCACCAGGCTGGCCGAGCGCCGCTTGGCCTTGCGCCGCCGCTTCTTCTTGTCCTTGCGGCGCCGCCGGCGCTGGCGGTCCTCTGCGGAGGGAGAGCGGGGCGTGAGCGCGGCGGGCGGCGGCGCGGCGCGCCCGCGCGGCCCGGCGGCGCGGCTCGGCGCGGCGCGACGCGAGTCGCCCTCGCTGTGGATCTCGCCGGCCTCGGAGGCCGACAGGTCCTCGCTGCTCACGTCCGAGTACTCCACCAGCCGCCCCGCCGGGCCGCCGCTACTGCGGAGGTCGCAACTACCGCTGTCCGCGCGCGAGCGGTGCTTCTTCCTGCTCCGCTTGTGGTGGCGCCCGTGCTTGCGCTCCTTGCGCTCCTTCCTCTCCATGGCTGCGATGGCCCGCGACGCCGCTCTCAGCAGCTCGGCCGCCTCCGCATCGCTCGCCTCGCCTGCAACACACCCGTCGTCCCATTATTACTCTCTCCCCTCGAACCGTCTCCTCGGCGTATAACGTAACAGTATAACAAATAATAATCCAACACATAAACATTGCTCACGACTCTCGGACATGTGAAAGAATAGCGGAAATCTGACAGACAGTCTTTCTCGTGCGATACTGCGAGAACTTTAGACCGCTTCTCATTTATGATAACGTAAAGAACTTCCATTATACGCCCAAACCACTAACTTCATACGTCACTTCGCTCTTGATGACAAGCGTAAAAGCGAACTGTAATCGAAAGGAACAACAATAAACACATGCAGTTATAGTAAAATTAGTAAATAAAAAAGGTTTTGGATCAAAATAAGGAAAAAATCGGGATTACCAGGTAAGAATTTCAAGGGAATTTTGCGGAAAAGCGGGGGAACATAGATTTCAATACGCGCTAGGGCACTGTAATTAGTAAACAATAAATAAAAAGCACTCACCTGATGAATTCCTGTATTTTAATCGTGATTCGTGGCGCCTCGAAACAAATAATTTACAAAGTCCGATGTATCGGGCGCCCCAATATTTTGATGGGCTATCTCATTCGTAACGGCATCTAAAGCCGAATTTCTCATTTGATAGGGCTCTCCAGGGTAAAAGGAAGCATTAGTATTATTATGTAGCATGGATGTGTCATATTTTATTTGATATTTTCGGATTAAATTCGATCCTCTGTCCTAGGATAATCATTTATGTCAGCCATTTGCTTTTTCATATTCATAGACAATAGAAAATTTCTTGATATTGAATAGAGATGGGCGTTTTGCAATCGATACTTACACGATCGCCTTTATATATGTATTGAAGTATTTTTTTGAACTAACATAATTATTTTAAATTTATTTATTTATTTATTTAGATTTATTATTTTAAAACTCGTTCCTAAACTAAAGGGTATCTAGTATCCGTAGTACACACTTTTTAGTTTGCATGTAAATATGAGAAGAAAAGAACTAATGTGCACTGCAGAATCATCTACTACTTTTTTAAAAATTATATATATATATATATATTTTTACTCCTATAATTAATTTATATTTGTTATTTTTGTAAAAATATAAACTAGTTCACCTTCATAGTATTGTATAATAGTTTAAGTAGTAATAGAGTGTTTAGATAGCGTATTGGAGGTTAGATTTTCAAATGAGTGTTGAAGGCTAGACTTTTGATTTTCAATAAAAAGATTTGATTTTTCACCATAATATTTATTTAATAATATTATCATGAGCAGTACTGATTACTTTAGAATAGTGTAACTAACGATCAAATTCATATTGCGTCATCCAATGGAATGCCCTATACACCATTGAGTGCGGACAAAGGTCAAAAGAAGTGGAGATTTTTTGGACAAAATAATGTTTTACCATTGTTTTACTTTATTTCTAATAAGTTATAAATAAAAAATGGTCTCATGATCATCATTTTAAATATTCCCTATAGATAAAAGTCTGAAAAATCCACAATAAGATAGAAGTACATTTAAAAATACATCACACGCAGATAAATACCCAAAGGTAACCGATATGAATTTATGAACTTTTGAATATTGTGGTTCTACTGCGTATATTACAAAATTAACTTACGATTTGATTTAGCCATCTCTAATTTGCTGATTTCCGTTTATGACGAAATTGCACAGACGAAACTTCGCGTATGTAGTTGTCAAAATAAAAAAGGGGAAGGTACGATAAAAACGTTCCAATAATAATGAGATCAATCGCATTAGAAATCGAATTGTGGTAATTAAATTCAAGTGAAAATATACATGAGCATTTCCCACAATATTTTTACAAATCATTCAATAAATTAATTTACGTACCTACGACCAATAAACGAGGTATTGTCTATGGTCATGTCATTTGGACCAATCAACATTGGTATATGTTTCGCGCTATTCTTTAAATGAAGATTTCAATTTATAAACTTTTGTTCTGTATTCAGTATCTACTATAACAGATTAAGTCCAGCAAATTAATCTGTACAACGAACTAACATTAAAAGATTTATATTATCCACTGACACTTCGTGATGGAATTGCATTTTTAATTTATTATTAGATTAAAACCAATATTTTTAGCTTTTCCACTTTTTTATTTGACCAGCGACCGGGTTTCGTCGTTACCGACATCATCAGACTGGTGATGAGTCGATGATGTCGGTAACGACGAAACCCGGTCGCTGGTCAAATAAAAAAGTGGAAAAGCTAAAAATATTGGTTTTAATCTAATAATAAATTAACATTAAAAGGTAATTATTAAATTAAAATTTACCCTCCCATTTCATAGAATTTCTTCTTTGCCTAGAAGGCAGAATTTTTGGATTTTGATTATTGTCTTATATTTCTTAACTTTTGGTATCATGCTTATGCCAGTAATGATTTGATATGTTGCTTAAGAATTCTGCTTTTACAATTTGAATACAAATATAATAGTATTATATTATTGTAATTATATTTTATGTATTGTGATTGGACACATTATTGTAATTTGTAATTATGTACGTAAATAAATGAATGAAACATTTTCAAATGTTAATTAATATTCCTAGTTTTTTTTTTAAAACTATAGATCTCAAATTAATGTATCTATTTTTGAGGAGAATTGCATTCTCATTGATTTATTTTGTATAGGAAAAATAATCTGGCACATATTAGTATTGAATGTGACATCCCCATCGGTTTTACAGATATGGTTGTCAGGTTCTGCATTAAATTTGCAATAACAATTTGCATTAAGTTTCTACAAGTGGGTATTTAAAAAAAAAGGTTAAGCAAATTTAGTAACAAAAACTTTAAAAAATATATTATGTAAAATCTTTGTCTTGTTGGTGTAGACCTTGTGTCCTGTTTTTAAGAGGGACTAGCCCCCTGCAATGTTGATTCCCAGCTGTTAATTCAACTCTTTGGTGGTCTGCCCAGGAGTCATTTACCTACGGGTTGGCCATGCAGTGCAATGTGGGGAAGTCTAGATGGTTCCATTCTCTGCACATGCCATTGTATTCTTCTTTGCCTTCCCCACCTAACAACATCTTGGATCTTGCATATTTCTCTTATCCTGGTGTTCTTTATTCTATCTGGTATACTCCTGCCAGATATGCTTCTCAGTCTTCATTTCTTACACTCATAGGGAGCTTGTCCACTACCCTGAATTCCGTGTAATTTTACCGTCCGGCACGTCAGTTAGCGTTTTAAAACGACGATTGGCTTGGATTGCCTTGTGCTTTTGCCCATCTTTCTTCGGATCGGAGCTCTTGATCGGTGCGTGAACACGTTGCGCGTAAATTCGGTCACACCAAACTGTCATAGTCGTTTTCATTTTTCGAAACCGGACGGTGAAATCCTGTGTAGTGGACAAACGCCCTTAGCGCGATTTTTATTACTGCAGTATCCGCTCTGCATTCGATTCCGCATGTCATGAGTCACATACAGATTTTATATATTTTAATTTTGCTGCCGATCTTGTCAGGGTTTTTCTGTTTGGAATTTTTCAGGCATCCTGAGATAACTGCAACCTTGTTTACTTGCTCCATCACTTCTCATTGCAGATCTGTTTGACCACACAGGTCCTAGATATTTTATTTAACCTAGATATTTCAACTTTTCCACCTGTTTCGCTAAGATCCGGTAACACTAAATCCCATTTAGTAAAATATTTTAAGAAAATAAAACACAAAGATCCCATCAGTGACACATTTATTATATAAAACATATATAAATACAAAATGTAGGTAACAAATCTGGTGACTAGTATCAAATTTTCGTGTGAAAAAACAAAACATACCTAGGATTTCATAATCCATATAAACAATGTTACAGGAGGAACATATTATTAGTTAAGATGTTACATGCATATTGAATTAAAAGATACATACATAATTGGTAGGTTTTTGGTTTCTGCAGAGGATCCAACAGTTTCTTTATCAAAAGTAATAAATTTGTATGGAATATGTTAATTTTTATTTTCTATGGCTAGATTATATCGCACCCCTAATTTTAAACTATACAAATACATAAAAGCAAACGGGTTTGAGGAGTTGGAAAAGTTTACATGTCAAATACAATTTCTCTAGAGAGAAAATAGACCGTAATGGACATATCGGTTATCCATAGACTAAAATCAGAGTTACGATATAGTCGGTTGATTTTAAACACAATTATTTTGTTTATCCTCAAAAACGGATGGAGCAAGTTGGTTTTTTTAGAGACTAGACATAGTAAAGAGATATATCGCTCACTCCTTTCAACAACGTTATATATAAAAAAAACTTGATTTTTCAGGAGATCGTTTATAAAGTTTAAAAATATAATAAAATGTATTAAAAATAAATATCAAGCCACTTATTGAACTTTTTACTGTGCAACAGATCTTTTTATGTAAAACCTGAATGTTTTTTCTCCATTTGAAAAATATTTAGTATATTTAAAAATTAATTAAACAATACCTTTTCTTCAAAATGCAAAAACAACACTTTCTGCCCTGTAGCGGGTAAACATTAAGTTAAAAACATGCCGCTTTTGCTGGGATGTAGTACATTCACTGGATGTAGTACATTCCGAAAACACACAACTGAAAATTGTCAATTTTCGATATATGACGTTGAAAGTGAGCGATATTTGAAGCTCTATATGTTTTTAGTTTATTAACTTGGCAAGCAATGAAATCATTAATTTTTAAAAAAAATTAAATGATATAAAATGTGCAATATTACTCGATATATAAACATTACATTTGAAAATATTTCAAAACATTGCGATTATATACTGATTTGGAATTAAATAGTCGGTACTTCATGTAACTTTTCATGAAATTTTTTCATTGCATGAAAGTATACTACATAAGAGATTGTGTGTGTGCCGCACTGGTGCATTAGTAAGCTGTACGCGTTAAATCACACAGCTTTGGCTCAAAAACATCCGCAAATACATGATTCATATTTTATTATTTCTTCGTAAGATGTTTAAACAATATTTTTAATCTCTAAATGTACCGCCCTAACCATGGAGCCATAAAATACCGGGTAAGATAGCGTGTGGCCCCACGTTTGGGGCGTAGTGATTCTCGATTATTTCCAGATTTTGTTAGGATTTGAACTACCAACGCGGTCTATTAATGATACAACACAATTAAATCATTCATTGGTTAGTTACATGTTTTACCGACTGAACAAACAATTTTTTTTATTTTATTATTAGATTAAAACCAATATTTTTAGCTTTTCCACTTTTTTATTTGACCAGCGACCGGGTTTCGTCGTTACCGACATCACCAGTCTGTACCGATGATGTCGGTAACGACGAAACCCGGTCGCTGGTCAAATAAAAAAGTGGAAAAGCTAAAAATATTGGTTTTAATCTAATAATAAATTAAAAATGCAATTCCATCACGAAGTGTCAGTGGATAATATAAATCTATTGAACAAACAATGTTTTAATATGTCATTAATATCTTACCACTTGAGAGATTAGAGGAAAAGTCAAATTTTTATTGGCTGTTTCAAATCTAATTAAATAATTATTGTACATATATCTTTTTATTTTTAATTTTATTAAAACAACTTTAAAAAAAATAACTATGGAGATATATATGGATGAAGTCAGAGCAGTCATATGGGATCATTTTATGTGCGTTGTGTATTTATTTTACAAAGTAATTATAATTTATGTAAATATATTTTATAAGGTTGTTCACAAATTCATTTCACGCGAAAAATTGTAAATAGTTATTGCAATATATTACAGATAAAAAAAAATTCATTCATAATTAGGATAATTGATCAATTTAACATAATTCATAATTTATACATAAATGCTTGGAATAAATAAATCATTTGATAAAAGCTTAGATGTTTGTTTGAAATTATTATCTTCAATATCGTCAAACATTCCTTCGGATGCATTTGTTAACTTAAATTTAAACATTTGGAAATCATACAAGATTTTAATTTTCTTATGGCACACATAAATAAAATAATATGTATGGATATATTTCTCTGTAGCATTCATTTGGTAATGTAACAAAAAAGTGGATTTTTTAAAGAGTCAGTAAAGCCAGTCTATATTTAAGCATTGCTGCAAGAATTGTGAAATCATATCAGATCTATTACAAAGCTATTAGCTTATGTAGATAAATTTCTACTTTATTAATTCCGGCAATTTGAAACCGCTTGTTGATCCATGTTGTCAGGATGTTATTATTTTTGTTTAAAATAAATTGCCATCATTCTGCACCCCATATGCTTAAATTTGATAGTAAACATGCCAATTCATTATGTTTAGTGAAATTTCAAAAACAATTAATTAAAAATTGGAAAAACTCCACAATTGTGCACTTTATGCCTTTGTTTATTCATGAAACATCACATTTACAATTGTTTAAAAGAAATATTAGTGCAAATAATTGCTATTTGACTTTGTTAGGCAAAAAATCATATTACTATCCGATCACACAAGATACCTGTACCAAAAATTGCGAAAATTGATGGCACAATGGCAAAACATAACATGGGTATGTTCTTTAAAAACGGTTTTTGATATATTTAAAATAAATCAATAATCACTTTTGTAGAACAGATCCATATGTGCCTTTTGAAAGAGACTTGTAATAAATAACATAAATAATAAAACATTTGGGATTTCCACACATCCATCATGTTTGTGTGTAAAATTAAACATATTGGAAGTACAGAAGTCTGTCAGCATTTTCAAAGACTGTACCATTATTTTTTAAAAATAAATAGCGGTATTTTGGAAATATTTCTGTAGAAAATAGGATTACTGAATGAATTTTCTCATGGAAGTATGAAAAATTCCACCAAAATAGATACATATTGAAAAATATATCATCCGCGAATATACTAAACCAGGAATAATAAAAAATCCATAAAAATTAAGGGAAGATTGTACAAAATAGTATACATAATATTGTATGTTTGTCCTTGACACTACAGATTTGTATTAAAAAGGGTAAAATAAAGATAAAATTCTGCAAATAAACCTTTTTTCTAATTAATAATAACGGTAACGTTCCCTACAATGTAAGTTGACGGTAAAAAATTAGAAAATACAAACATTCACACAGATTAAAAATAATTACAAAACTAACTATAGCTTAAATATTTAAATTAATACCAATGCATAGATTTTTTAACTACAGGAATATTGTAGAACATGTTAGAATAAAAAGAGGAATCCCTCCATTAAAATATGTATGTAATAATCAAGCAGTCATACTGTTTTGTTAAAATCTGGCACATAACACATACATAAATAAGACAAAGAAAAGAAACTTATTATCCTAATAATGGAAGAGATAAATATTTATTATCATACAAAATCAAAAATCAATAAATTACATTTTGTTATTTAAGAGCAAATACAATATGTATATATGTACATTCTCCATATCTGTTTTTGTTAATATTGATATCGTCTGTGTGGCATTTTGTTTAAGAAATATTATATATATATTCTGATCATATAAATAAGAATCATTATACATTTTGCTAGTTGGAATACTCCCGAAGGATAAAAAAATGCATATTTTTGCAAGGTTTATTCTTAATTCATTCTGAAAAATTATTAAAACGCTTAAATAACGTAGCTATAATAATTATATAAACACATAGTTGAAATCTTTGGTGAGTAATTGAGATGCATATTTGCAAGCAACCACATTTTTAAATATTTTTAATTTACTAAATCCAGTTGTTTTTTTAACTGTCCATCTCCATAGTGTACAAAGTAGTTTGCACATTTGGTTACCACGCTAGAGATTCCGGGTTCGATTCCCAGGGGGGTTAAAATAAACTAAAGTGATTATTCTCTGTAATATTAATTTAGTATCACCCTAGACTGGTACCTGAAGCGCGGGACTGATCACCTTGGCTTCATAAAATAAACATTACATCAATTTGATGCAGTGCCCTAAACACCATTGGGTGTGGATAAGGGTCAGTAGTAATAGTTCTGTTCGCCTCCGTAGTGTAATGGTCAGCACGCTCGGCTACCATTCTGGAGGTCCCGGGTTCGATTACCAGGGGGGGTAAAATAAATATAAGTGATTTCTTCACTCTACCATTTATTCAATATTACCCTGGACTGGTACCTGAAGCGGAGGGCTTATCACCTTTCCTTCATGTGTAAACGATCAAGATAACACTGCATTTGTATTACGCAGTGCCCTATGCACAATCGGGGTGCGGATAAGGGTTTTATTATTATTATTATTATTATAGTAGTAGTAAATCCAGTTTTTTCTCTGAGGTTGGAATGTATCCGCGATTTCACAAAGCCAATACACAGCCGTCACATATCATGATGACTTCGTACAATTTTTGGTTGAACACAAACTCTAAACATATTTCTATTGATATCTCGAAAATATCCTCAATAACGTAGATAATTTATTTTTAAAATTGGATTTTTGATCAACTGTGGGATGAGAATTTTATATTTTTGGCACTATACAGCGTGCGTCAATGCGTTGTGCATAAATGACGCAAGTAATGATGTATATTTGGAATAAGATCTGTACCTTATAATGTGATATATTTTAGGTCGACATAGCACAAGTCAGGACATAAAGTTTCCACGAGACCAGTCATACAATCAATACAGTAACCATCTGTCAGATAAGTTATGCAATACGGCGCGGACTGAGTGGTTTGATATTTTGTATGGAGAGATATGATTTATTTATACCACTAAAATTATAAAGATAATATTTTATAACAGTGTGAAAATGCTATGGATGCAAAGTAATGTAAGTTGTATTCCATATTGAGATTTTTTTTGGAAAAAACCCACAATTAGGTGATTCATGTCACAAACAACTGGTATTCTTTACAATGCTGTAATTTAACAATTTTTAATGACCTCTAATATTAAAATATTTTTGATTTAGTGCTTTCTTATTGCATTTTTGAATTTTGGTGAGTTTAATGGTTGGAAGTGCTGGACATTTAACGGGAAGGACAAACCCTCCAAGCAAATGTCCTGAATGAACCCAAAGTTAAGAAATAACGGGCAGTAAAAAGTATGTGATCGATAGTATCATCCTCCACTTCACACGCGCACAACGAACAAGTCTCGATATTAATCTTTTTGAGATATTGAGAGATATTAAATAAATAAAAAAAATTACGATTACTTTCAAACCAAACATAAAATATTATTTTTTATTAAAAAAAAAAATCTTTTTGCAAATATACACCTCATTTTTGTACACACTATGCGTGATGGAATGAATTGATAAAACTGTTATGTCACACATTGTTAACAATTTGGTTTTGAATATTGAAAGCATTAACTTTGTGGATCACATTGACATATTATTTTGAGAAATAAAAAGGCTTTGTTTTTTGATCCACTCACATTTTTAAAGTCATAAATTAAACCCTGAAGAGGGCAACAGGTTGTTGCCAAAACTAGTTGGTTAATAAAAATGTGAGTGGATCAAAAAACAAAGTCTTTTTACTTCTCAAAATAATATATTAATAATTTGGTTCTGTGGACGATTTTAAACTGGATTGGCACCTCGGAAGGACGATGCAACTTGTTGCTCCACAGATGGGGGCTGGCGTCATCTCCAGGATGTGACTGTGGGGCGAAGAACCAGACTATCCGGCACATAGTGGAGGAGTACCACACCAGA
The DNA here is from genome assembly GCF_059751285.1 of Brachycentrus maculatus. Lineage (NCBI taxonomy): Eukaryota > Metazoa > Arthropoda > Insecta > Trichoptera > Brachycentridae > Brachycentrus > Brachycentrus maculatus. The sequence continues at coordinate 1,356,821 of NW_028280941.1, forward strand.
AGACACTCTCCTGGCTTTATAGACCTTCGCGAAGCTATGCCAGGAGCGGTCAAGTGGACGGAGAGTCTAGATCTGCGTCTTTAAAGCAGCTCAACGGCCTAGAGAAATTTGTAAATTTTTGTCCAAGCCGAACAAAAAGTAAGTAATAATTTCATAATCAGAAAATAATTTTAAAAATATGTAAGTACATAAATTTAGTATTTTGCAATCGAAAATTAGTATTGGCTACAATTTCACAATGCGACAAAATAATTTAACAGTTCTCGAATTAATAAAGAATTAAGAAAACCATAACCCTTTCACTCTCATGTGCAAATATTGATTTGAAATCTTCACTGGGTAGACTCTCGTAAATGAAAGAAAACATACTGCAGTACTAAGCACAGAAGACGTATCTGCATTTAAAATGGGGTAATGAAAGATTTAAACCAACGTTGATATTTTACTGAAAATAAATATTTTGTATTTAAATCCTTTGGATACAAATACTGGATTTAACTTCTGAGGGGGTTGTTATCAGGATGTAAATTGGTGTCTCAACAGAGGTAAAGAAATGATTGAGATATATATTACAACCCATAATGCTTAGCTATGGGTATTTCAAAATGAACATACAAATATATGTATTTTTTTTCATATTAATTTAAGCTTAGAGTTAAAAGTCACATTATATGCACAAAGTTATTGCTTCAAATATAAGTTATAAAATTCACATTCCTTAATATTTCGAGATTCAAATGTAGATTTTTTTAAAATCAAAGGTGTTTTTACACTGGACACAAACATTTAAATTAAATACCATTTTCAGCTAAGCCTATGCGGCTTTTGTGTTTGAAAATAGGAAACAAGTTGTGGCAGAGTGGATTTGAACCTAGAGTCTCCAATTCCCCGACGCTAGCCACAGGACCACAACCCGACTTTGTGTGACCGGTAGTAAGTCTATAAAAAAAATTACTTATCTCTACGAATATGTCCAATCTCTAACAAAAGCTTTGCAGTATCCAAATCGATAAATAAATTTTTAAAAAGTCAGTTATATTCTCTGTGCTTATAGTACAACAGCAAAGTGAATAGGTAAAGTCCACTGACGGATTGTTATATATACGTATATATATTTATGTATTTACAAAAGTATTTTAGCTCTTTCCTTTAGTAGACTACAGGAATAACTCGGTGCGGTAACATAATTCTAATCTACATAATATTAGGGCCGTGCGAAGCTAAAATGGTGTACGTATCTTCCCGTGAATTCAAATATCTGCTACCCTGTTACGAAAACCCCGCAAAGCTACTACCGTTCCGAAGACAAAAAGTGTCCATTATATTTATCAAATAACTCTAAAATTCACCTTTAATCTTCATTTTGTCTCACGATGTTGGATTGCGTCGCTCTTGCATGTAACACAAAATTGACCATGCATTACCATGGGTTTGATCTGAGGTTTATAGTAAAACCTAGACGTACAAATCACACAAGCTAGTACAAGTACGATTCACTGCTATTCTCCATTTCCAATCTACTAGCGCTATTCCGCTCGCTTCCTCATACCGCAGTAATGTCAAACTTCATCATTCCAACAAACATTCCACTCCTATATTCACGAACTTACTTTATGGCCAAAAAATTCCAGCCAAGGTAAAAGGAATAGTTTGCCAAACAACTGTCAAACCCGCACTCTTCAATGGCTCTGAATGCTGGACAATGTATAACACCTGCTTTAGGCAACTAGAAACTGGTGAAATGCGAATGCTTAGATGGTCAGCTGGAGTGTCCCTTAGAGACAAAATAAAGAGTTCACATATTCTTGGAAGCCTGGGTGTGACTGACATCAAAAGTAAGGTAGAGGAGAGGCAATTGGGATGGTCACATAAGACATAGAGAACCTGAACAAATTGTAAACCAGGCGATTGCCATGGATCTTCTTCGAAAGACATCTAGAAGAAGATTAAAAAATTCAAGGATGCTACAGAAAGATAACATGATTAGAAGGCATGACCTCGGTGACGTTGTATGATAGAAGGACCTACAACCTGAGGATGAGGAGAGCTGACCCCAACAACCTACAAAGACGATAAGTTGGGATGGACCCAGGAAGAAGATTCATGAACTTAGAATGATTGAGTTATCACGCCTGTTGAATGTAGTGTCTTTCGTACCACAAGGGTGCAAATAGAGGCCAAAACAAAAATACAGTTTAACCCGGATATACGAGACTCTAGACATAAATAAAACCTCTTTGACCGCCCTACACATACGAGCGTACGTGATACGTGTCCTTTTTCCGCACCGTTGCGCTAACCCTGTGCCAAAAATATTTGCCTAGAGAGGGAACACGCTAACGATCCGGCTAATCAGTTCCGTCCTAAAAGCATCTATTATGGCAAAAAAAATCAGGTATGAATACAACAAACATTGTTTTTGTAATTCTGTAGAAAAAAAGATGATTTTTTTCTACAGAATTAACTCAGAAAATAACCCAAGAGTAGGGTGGTCAAAAAAGAGTTGGCTTGACACATTCACTATGTTCAATATATTGTGAAGAATCGCGAGACGTGAGACAATCATATCACGCAACAAATTGAAGATTACCGTAAAAATAAATACCTAAGAAATCAAAAAAACCCACATAAAACCCAATGCCAAACCAAATTTGCATTTGAACAAACGTGTATGGTTATGCCTTTTAATAAATTGACAGTTGCCATTTTTTCCAATCACCTAAAATAATTTTGTTTTACCATTATTATGCTTTGTAAAGTCCTAAATACGCAACAAATATCAAAGGAAGCAGATATGAGAAAGATTCGGAATAAAAATACACCATCCGTGGTCGTTCAACGGAATACTTTGGATAAACTAATGCTAACGAGGAAATAGAGCCCATTACGGAGGTTGAACATTTTCCTGCATTCCTGCCGTTATAGTCAACACTGCAGCTAAGAAGTCTTAAAATTTCTCTATTATTTTTACAATATAAATCTCTTAACATATGTAGATTCTTATTTAACATTTGTTTCAGATAATGTCTATATATATATAAATAATGTAACGTACCACATAAGGAAGCTTGACTGTTCATATTTAAAATCAGGTAAGGTAAAAATACAAAAACAAAAAAAATGCAGGGGTCTTTTTGATCAAACAAAATGAAGAAACTAGCAACGCATTTCGTTTCATCATGCGCTAAAAATGAGTTATTTGATTTCACAAGTTTGTTTTTGCTCTCCTGTAAAATTTGGTCTGAGACAGATATACCCCTTTGCCTTTACACTACCGAAATATAAGTTGCGCCCTGGAATGGGCAGGACTTATATTTTCCAACAACAAAGTCATCCATATTTCGACATGAATTCTTTTCTATTTGCTTGTAATTTTGTATTTTCCTTTGTGATTCATATATAAATAAATTAAAAAATTAATAATGTAGATAGTCTTTTCATTTATTTTAAGCATAAGTAAATATATGAAATCAGGTTTACCGGGGGTGACGTACTAACACGTCCTAGTGAAAGAGTTGGCGCCCGTTGTATGTTGCATAACTAAAAAGTGAGCTCCCAGGTGAACAGGTTAAATCATCGCCAAAGCATTTATAATTTCTGAAAAGAAAGCAATTTGGGAATGCGTTTAGACGCGTTTAGATATATAAAATGCATTTTTATAAAAATACTCTCACCAGTTTTAAAATAAGACAGTCGAGCTGATGGTTTTCACAGCAGCTATTTCACCAGAGCAATTTTATAATAAATCACTTAATTAATCCATTTAAATATATGTTCTTTTGAATTAATATCAGACATAACAACATCGATACATATTTCATACGTCCTTAGATGTAGACTATAACAAGCACACTGAAAAGATTGTAATCACAATTTTTCGGTGAAGAAAAATCACTAGACAATTGGTGATGATTTCTTTAATGATTGTGATAATTTTTAGCAAGTGAAATAGCATTTGTGAGATATGAATCCAAATTATTTAAATTAAAATAAAACAAACAAAATGTTTGAGAAAGCAAAAGAATATGATATTTTTATAATTTATACACATTTTTTGATTTAAAAAAAAATTACTTTAGCATTTTTGTATGAAACATTGAGTAATACTTTTACAGCATGTAATTTTTTTTTGGAATACCCCGATGATATGATTAAAAAATGCAATTTTAAAACTAAGCCATTAATTCTTATGAGCTAATCGCTCCATTTTCCATATCATGAAGTCCTTACGTCGACTTGTTATAGTCTAAAACTAAGAATTCACTACTTAATTACCTGGTAAATATAATACATCTGGTAGAAAAGGTTAGGGATATAATCATGTAGATTAAGTTATATTGCGAAGCGTCATTTTGTGCCGTAACTTATGGAGACAAGGACTGCCAAGTTCAACGAGACGCGGAGATTTGTCTGGAGTTCACCGGACCGTGGAGATAATGTGGAAAGTAGAAAGTACAGGTTGAGTTAACCGGAGCACACCTCCGAGTGATCGTCCCATGCGGACACCTAGAAAGGAAATACACAGTTATAATTTACAGGAATAGTAATTTTGCATTGATTATATCGTGGGTATACTGGCAGAAAACGTTAACTCGAAAATATGCAAATTTGACTTAACGATGGAAATTATAAAGTTTTCAACATTCTATAAACTGGCAAAATACACTAAGTAGTTTGAAATGTCATATTTATGTGGTTTTAAAAGCAAATTCAACTTAAAGTTTAATAGTGGGTATTTTATTCAGTCTAAAAGCTTTAAACAGGGATTTTAGAGTTAAAGTTTTTTGCCAGTACACCCACGATATATTTTTCTAATCCTTATATGGGCCCAGTGGACATAGGACACTACACCGCAACAACACAGTATAATCTTGATCGTTAATTACGTGAATTATGTGAGTGAGAACTCCATTTTCGAGCAATTTATTAACTTAACATTTTAAATGATCTGGATATGAGCATTTATTTGAAGAAAAAAATATCAGAGTTTATAGTTTCGAACCCATTTTGCCATAATTTGATTCGTATTTTTAATGATGAGTCTTTTAGGCTCACAGAAATAGTTTGAATTTGAAGTATTTTTATGAATAATGAAAACACAGATATATCTCTTTAAAAAAAATAAGTTTCAATTAATTTTTGGCAATATAAGCGCTTGACATGTGGCTTCGCCGCAGAATGCTTTGTATTCCCTGGGTGGATAGGGTCACAAATGAAGTTCTCAGAAGAGCTGGATCACACAGAGGACTCTAATAGAATATTAAGGTTCAGAAGATTTCATATCTGCGTCACGTATTTCAAGAAGAGAAGTACTACATTCTGTAAATTATCATGATGTGAAAGATAGGACACCAAGACCTGACAGAAAATAAACGTGGCTTTGCAACATTCGCGACTGGAGATTTAAAAAAAAGAGAAATATTTGAGTTTTTATTATGTCACAAAAATACTTCAATTTCATATCATTTATGTGAGCCTAAGCGGGAAATAGGTATCAAATTGTGGTACAGTGGGTTCGAACCGAGAAACTCTGACTCAAGAGTTCGCGACACTAACCACGGGACCACAACCCGACACAGTTGTTTCAAATAGCGCAGGACCACAACTTGCAAAAACCCTTTTCAATAGTGATCGCCAACGTTAGGGGGACCTGACAAGAAGAATATAAGGGAGATCCTACCTGGCACTCTCGGCTGCAGTACCACTGGTTGGCGCAGCCGGCGCACACAAACTGCGCCTCGCGCCGGTGGCAGCCCTGGCACTCGGGCACCTCGCTCTCGCTGAGCTCCACGGGCCCCGGCGCGCCGCCCTCCGCCCCCGCTCCCTCGCCCTCGTCGATCACCAGCGGCCGGTCCGCCGTGTCCTCGTCCAGCGCCCCCTCCTCGGGGTCCTCCAGTTGCACCACCTCCGGCGAGGCGCCCCCCGCGCCCGACCCGCCTAGCGGCACCGGCGTGATGGTGATCTCCATGCTGTTGGGCTGAATGCAACCAATCCCACCCGGTTAGGAATACAACCAAAATCACAGATATCATGGATCACGTGGCAATGGGGGAGACATGTTGCGAGACAGTACTCCACAAGACGGACCTCTAAAATTTTGAGATGGAAACTTTGGGAAAATAAAAGAGGCGTCGGAACACCTCAAAAAGATGAAAAGAGAAGCCTGACGACATAGCCACTGGCAAATTTTAAATGATGTAAAAACTCTTTAATCAAAAAGTAAAATAACCTGATATTTTTAGTTCTATTTTTAAGCTGTGATTAAAAAAAATATTACTTACACCGGGCCACATTTACCAGTGCTTAAAAATATTTTTAATTAATGTTTTGCTTAGTAAATACCACTATTTCTCTTTAGAAATAGTGGTATTTACTAAGTAAAACATTAATTAAAAATGGATAGATTTTACCACAAAGTGACTGCCGAATCAATTAATGAAAGTTAAAAATATTACTTACATAGGACCATTACTAGCCACTAGCTATGTCGTTGAATGGACGACTAAGAGAGTATATTCGGAATATGTGAATGGGAGAAAAGAACAAGGACGTCGAGGATGTCAGAGAGTCAAGAAAAATTTGGGACGACCAAATCAATCAAAACCTAAAATCTTGATATGTCGAAATTCTATATAAACGGAGGGCATGCATAAACTGACCATTTATTTTTCTCCCCAAAACGGGACATTTACCAATTTTAACCTTATAGTATGGATATTCAAGAAAATACGTATTTTTTTTATAGTTTTTATGTATTATTAAAAAGAAATGAATTGATAAAGAAAATAAGAGGAGTAAATTTTATAAAAATGGAAAAAAAAAAGTTGTTTTATATTGGGACAGGCTATGTAAAAACGGGACGGTCCCGTTCAAAACGGGACGTATGGTCACTTTAGGCATGCATGGCTGTAGAAGAAGTTAGGGAGTGTATTATATATTGTATAGAGTGGAGGCCTTCCTCCTCTCTGCCTATAGCTGTAGAGAGGTAGCATGAAGGAGAGTGAGAATGAAAAAGCATAATACCTTCTGGGGGGTGTAGCTGGAAGAGGTGGTCACCGAGTTGGAGGTCACCACCTTCTCGGGAGCCGTGAGCAGTCGAGCCAGCGTGGGGGAGAAGGTAGAGAAGCGGGTGTCCTGACGAGATTGAGATTGTGACTGTGACTGCGACTGCGACTGTGACTGGAACATAACCCGTTACACATTAGCACACTTTTTTTTTGCTTGTTTATAAAAAATATGGCTCAAAATAACCCGGAGGTAGGGTGGTTAAAGAGTTTTTACATAATTTAATATTGTCTAAATAATTTTTTTTTAGCAATGAGAGGACAAAGCCCACCTTGGTCAGTATGCCGTGCAGCAGGGAGTTGGTCTGCTGGGCGGGCGTCCGGGGCGCGGCGCTGGGCACGGGGTGCAGGGTCACCTCCGGGTAGGGCGGCGGGGGTGGCAGCGGCCCCGCGGGCGCGCCCCCCGCGGCGCCCGGTCCGCCCAGCCCCGCGTACTGCACCAGCACCTCCTTGAAGCTCATCCCGTTGGGCAGCGCCTGCCCCAGCTGCCCCAGCATGGCGCTCTGCTGGGAGGCCAGGGCCTCCGACATGGACATGTGCGAGTTCTGCAAATCAACAATGCTCAGTTATTTCTAAGGGAGAGAGAGAGGTCTGTCAGGAAGCCTAGATGCTATCAGATCTGGGAATGCAGTGGGACAAATTTAATGCTATTTCTAAGGAGACTTTTGAGATTTTAAGATTTTGTTTGACATCATAAGGCTTAAACTACTTTGACATATCGCTCACTCCTTTCAACAACGTCATATATCAAATGATCTTTTTAAGTAAAACCTGAATGTTTTTTCTCCATTTGAGAAATATTTAGTATATTTAAAAAAATAATTAAACAATACCTTTTCTTCAAAATGTAAAAACAACACTTTCTGCCCTGTAGCGGGTAAATATTAAGTTTAAAATATGCCGCTTTTGCTTGGATATAGTACATTTTTTGGGCATTCTGAAAACATGCACAACTGAGAATTTACAATTTTGATATATGATGTTGTTGAAAGGAGTGAGCGATAAGAACACTTTTGTTCTAACAAAATTTTGGGTGTGTCCAAATACTTATTCACAAATCTAGATTTTCTCCACTAGTTATTTTTACATTTTAACATCTCAACATAGATGAAGAAGAATATGGAAGTAATACATCTCTGCTAGAATTTTAGCAGCATATCACTGACTTGACTCCTTTCCAAAGTTAATAAGGTAATAAAAAAATATATAAATACATAGCCTTATAATGTTAAACAAAATCTCAGTGCCTTTGCTGTTGAGGGGCTGATAGCATGGAATGCCCTTCCACCAGCAGTCAGAAACAGTGAGAGTAAGATGGAGGAGAAAAAATGCATTTGTTTGCTAAATCATTTCCATAATTTTCTTTTCCCCAATTTAAACACACATTTAATCACAACGCCTTTGAGGTAGTATTTTACAAAAATGGCGCTATCCGAATTATCAAAAATTTATTATGATACGCAATATAAGTATTGTAATTAATACTATTAACCGGATCCACGCGGCTCGCATAACCGTATGTGTTTTAATAAAACATGCCCCATACGCGGCTGACATAACCGTATGTGTTTTTACTTTGCTCCAAGTTTCGAACCTCAGTTCAACTTGGAGGGATTTTTGCATGGTGTGGAACTTTGGATAAAATAATACGTCAATCTTTGGCCTTATGACATCTGTTGAAATATCTGACTAATAATTTGTAACATCACAAGGATAAATAAAAGAACAGAATCATGCCCTATATCTGTCTCACTCTCGACGCTACGCATCGCCAGTGGGTAAGAGTGACACAGATGCGTGCTTTGATTTATTTATGTTATGATCTTATTTGTATATATTACGATATATTTCAAGAATAATGTGACACAAGTGTATTATAGAGTACCAAAAAGGCACAATGAATCTCATTGAACGTTTTTGTTTAGGAAAATAAATCCTTTCTTAACTAAATACATAATAAAAGTAATCATTTTAAAAATGGCGAAATACTGCCACTTACGGGCATCTCTCAGGAACAAAGTTGACGCGGTTAAAAGGTTAATACAATGCTATCATTGTTGTCACAACCATAGTTCGCCTGTTAATCCTTATCTTTCAATATTTTATAGAGATATAATTTTTTTAATGGAGAACAATTTAATTCCTGACTTGGCCTACACACTCATCACAGATACAGCAATATCACACCCTAGAGAACTACTAATCTAAATAATAATTAGGTTAGTTAGGTCTATACATATATTCTATATTATACTTGTACAATAACTGTGTGATATCGACATGCCCTACGTAAAGTGTTCAAACTACATTTTTGTCAATTTTGAGATATTTGGCGCACGTTATCAACAGACCGTTATCTACAAATATAAATCAACAAAAAAAAATTCAAAATAAATTACGCCCAGTTTTCAGGCATATAAGACGCTATCTACATCGAATTTTCGAAATGAACTGAACTCCTAAAACGCTAACTACTTAAATTTGACAAAGCGTAAAGTTTTTAACGATTTAATGTATTATTTTATTGTGTTTTTTTAATGTATAATACTAGTTTAGTATTTCAGATAAAACCGTTAATTAATATTAAAAAATACATTGAAAAATCATCTAAGCTCTCTCTTGTAAAGTAACAGATTTGCAGATAGAGTACTTCACGTAGGGGCCCTCGATATAGTAAATGATCCATTGTTCACAGTGATGATAAATGCTTTACTTTGTAATAAACGAGATAAGACACGTGTTTCACTGTTGTGGAATGTTTAGGAGGCATAATATTTGTGGGATAATAAAATTTGACGACATCTTCTGGGAATATGACTCAATTTATCAGGCATGTACATGACTGCGATATATCGCATTTAATCACCATTATTTAATTTACAATCATCTATAATTTACGTGTAACATTAAAATTCACAATTTTTTGAGGTGACAGAAGAAAAAAGATCAAATGTTTTCCATGCATTTTTATAAAGTATAGAATTTATGGGGCGAATGTGGTTGGTATAATTAGAAGCAGAGGAAGACCAAGAAAAACTTCAATAATCAAGTTTTTTAAATACTCGAAAGTGGTCAAGTCAGGAGTCGGAATAATCAGCGAGAATGTATCAGCGAGAAGAGATGCATGAATGTGGAAGAGGCGAAGGTTGTTTGGATATACAGATTAATTGATTGCAGGGGTAAGCATCTCTATGCTTACCCCTGCGGGAAGCGGCGAGATGGTTAGTTAGTTTTTTTCATAGGGTAATAAAAGTATCTGAAAAAAAAAACATCATAAATTGTCAAAGAACAAATTTAAACAAACATCTAGAAAAATTAAATTACTAGTTTGGTTGAATACAGTTTGTGTCTAAAATAATTATAGTATTTATTGATTTGGTATTAACCTTGTGGAATGACTTGTTGAGTTTTATTACACACAACTAGTTTCGAAAACTACAGATGTTTTCACCTGTTGATAAAAACATCTGTACTTTTCGAAACTAGTCATGAAATAAAATAAAATTCAATTAGTGGTCTAATATGTACAAATGTTTAATTTTTCATTAAACGATAATAATGAGTGTTTTTATTATTATCAGAATTTTAAAATTTTTTAATCTAAAATAATTGTGAAAAAATCTCACCCCTTCCATTCTGCCGAGCAGCAAGCCGAGGTCCATGGCGTGGTCCTGGGGGTGCGGCGCGATGGGCCGCGGCCCCACCGCCATCTGCGGGCACTGCGGGGTCCCGAGCCCCTTCAGGCGCCGGCCCCGGCGCGGCACCGCCTCCGGGTGGCGCTGCCGGTAGTCCGCGATGATGGACTGCACGTCCTTGATGGGCCCCTGCCGCCCCATCGGCAGGCCGTAGCTGTCCAGCAGCCCGTTCCTCTCCGGCATCTGGTAGGCGGGCAGGCGCCCGGGGAACATCATCACGGGCTTCGGGACTATCTTCTTGTTGCCGTAATAGTTTATGTTGTTGCCGAAATTCGGCATGGAAGTCGGGCAGAAGGGTAACGAAGTGATGGGCATGACCATCGATGAGCTGCTGCTGACGCACGGGGAATTATTGCCCATGGGAAAGTTTTTTCCCAGTCCTAAAGCCGAAACTTCGTCATATTTATCTTTTACAAACTTTTGAGATAGAAATTTCTTTTGTATATTTTTATTATTCTCCGCCATTTCCACAGTCACTTTGTTCAGCAGCATTATCTTCCTTTTCATGATCAAACGCAGCAATATCTCCTCTTTCACTTTTTTCAAATGCAGTATGTTACACCACTCGGATTCTTTGGTCTGGGCTAGTTCCCTCAGGGTTTCAATTTCCGAAATTAGAGTCTCCGTATGACGATCGATTTCCTCCATGCTATTGTTGGAGGTGTTGTTGATGTACTCCGATAGCATCGCATTGTGTCTCTCGTACGTTTCTTCCAATTCCTGACACAGCTTTTTGGATGGGCAGAATTCGGTCTTGATCGGATCGTTTTCCGGATTTTTTCTTTTACTCAAACCATTGTCCTGCTGCAAAATTAGAACACATAATTTTGATTGAAACACACATCCGAAGGTACAAAAGATATATATTTAAACAAAACAATCCTGTAAATCTGAAATGTAGGTACCTATTTTAGTACCTACACAAATAACAATATTTAGAAAATTGGTAAGTAGGTACTTTTTTAAATAACATTAAAGTATATTAATATTTTAATATGGAACTAAAACAAAGTGCAGTTCATTTGTTTACAGACTTAATAAGAGGTTGTTATTTGAGAACATGATCAAACCATTCGAAATGTGCGGGTTTCAAAGGGTTTAGGCTGGATACAGAGATGTGTACGGCGGGTTATTGCTATATCTTTATAGAAATAACCTGCTTATTCCCTATCTCTTTTTTATCTGTAATATAACTAGTACAGTGAGAAAGAGACAAACCAAGACTGATTACAGTGACGGCTTGAATGGCAAAAATTAAAATAGGAAGAATGAGATACATATAGGAAAATCAAGGATGGAGTGTGCCATGTTTATAATATAATAATTATCTTCATCCTTGTTAAACCAACATAAGTTAATGGCAATGGTAAAAGAGATAGCACATGTCGCTCGTATCAGCCTAGAGTGGGAAATGGAATGAAAATAAAAATAATTTAAGAAAAAGCGCTTTTTGGTAACTATGAATGTTCCAAGATGATAAAATTGTAGTAATGACTCAATTACTAATTTTTTTTCAGTCTACTTTTAACCCTTTCAAACATTCCAAAATATGTAAATGAAAAGTGCCGTCAAATTGTTCCAATAATACTCATCTTACAAATGTGTCCTTTGAATTAATTTAAAGACTCCCTTGATCATTTTGAAAAGTTCTACAATACAAAACTAGGGTGCAGCACTAATATGTAAAATAATTACTTTAGACTTCCCTCCAAATTTAACATATTTTAACAACTGTATGCAAAAATTGTAAATTAATGTGATTTGTTTTTAAGGAATAACCTGCAAAGCCTCTACTTTTTAAAGCCTTGCAGGTAGGATAGTAAAGACAGAGAAGACAAATGTGAAAAATACATCACAGACACTCAGATTAATCGAAAATAAATCTTTCTTGAATTTACATTGTAATTGGCAGGAATCAAACTCGCCAGTTTCGGAGTCAAACATGTACCTAATTACGCCACAATTGTAAAGTAATTTGTGAAGAAAAAAAATGTATTTTCAACCTTTTTTTCAGTGTCTTCGACAATCTGTAGAGGTGCTTCTTCATCGGAATCTCCAGAGGTGCACGTTTCTTGCTTGTTGGAGGTATCCGCGTGATGTGATGGTGCCGCAAGGTCTGCAGGTATTTCCGTCGCAGATTCGTCTTTAGTTTTTAACGACGGCTCTACCGGCACATCCTCCACTCGGCTCTTTGTCTCTTTTCCGACATCGGTAGACTCCTTGGCCGGTAATTCTTCCATTTCATTCAAGTCTACAACTTCTTCCTTGATTTCTGTCAGCAATTCAGGTATTGATATTTCTTGCGTGACGACCTTTTCAGCGGGACAAGTTTTTACGACTGTTTCTTCACAAACGGGAGGTTTAGGGACGTCACATTCCATTTCTTTAGGCGGGGAAGTTAAATTAACATCGTTGACAGTCTCCGATTTATCTGGCTTTTTTGTTTCTTCAGGAACATCTGCAAATAGTGATGGATACAATTATTGTAAATACTTGGATACATCAATGGTTTTTATATATTAAATATTAAAATCAAACACCCATTTTTAGAGTCTACCAAATTGTATTTTATTATTAAAAACACATAAAAATAAAATTTGGGACAATTGTTTCGCCTTGTTATAGCATTTTCAAACTACTGTGAAGATTAAATGGACTGAGGGTACTTACAATTTTAGGTACTTAAGTAATAGTTTTAACATGTTTTTAAATTATCATCTAAAGGTGGGGACTGACTGGAAAATTTCGTTGTAACGTAACATTCGCGGCGAGCATCCGAACATTGGATGGAGTACTCAGAATGAGCTCAGCTCGCTGTACTGACTATATGAATGCTCGCATCGTAACGTGATACGTTACGACGAAATGGCTCGGGTCAGTTCCTACCATAAGCTGACCGCTATCAAGTATTTGGCATACCTGAAGTTTTTCTCGGTTTTCCTCTGCTTTTTTCCAACTACATTCGCCTTATAAATTTGTTTTACCATTCTTTCCCCACTCATTCATTCCACACGTCCAAACCATCTCAACACACTTTCTTAATTTTATTAATAACGCTTATCTCAGCTTTGATTCCTTCCTTATTTCACCATTCGAACATCTTTCATACATCGTTTTTCCACACATTCTCCTGAGAGATCGCATTTTGACTGCATTCAGTCTACTTTCATCCTTTTTTAGCCAACTCCATACATCATCTTGCAGATTTATATAAAAAGATATAATTTGAAAGGGACTTACCATTTTTGACACAGGTAGCAGTATCCTCTGTATTTTTACTTTTTTCCACATTTTCTACAGGAGAATCCACTATGCTTAATACATCAGGGCTTGGGGCATTTTTCAATTCTTCAGTCTTGTTGACATCTTGTTTATTTCCATTAGATATTACAACACACTCCTTCGCTTGCACGCCATTCTTGTCGACATCGTCGACTTCCATCTTTTCTTCCTCATCTAAGGCTAAAGGATCAGTCTCTGGAGTCTGCAACTCTCCATTACTATCTTTATCGATATCAAATTTGGCCAAGCACATCTCGATGTCTTTATCCTTGTGGTTCAGACTCATTTCGACGTCAGTCATCTTGGAAACTCTCAATGAACACTATGAATATGATCACAGCAGGGGGTATATGATGCACAACATACCTAACCATGAAACTTTAATTTTACGTATTACGCGCTGAAATGCTGTAATATACGAAGGAAATATATCAATCTAGATTAATAATACTACAAAGGGTTTTCGTGCGTTTAGAATAACGCAATTTATATCGATCAATGTCCCGGTTTCAACTTACAGAAAACCTATTTGACACAAGACATTTAGAATTTACATTCTCTCCCCTTTTCAAAAAGTTTTAATGAAGTGTGTACATCGTATATACGCCAATTACGATATTCTTTGTTGTTTTAATTCATCTAACAAATAATTAATACTATCATTATCCGATACGTTTAGAACATAACGTACATAATATACGAATCGTGTACATCACCGATATTAGTGTTCTAGTTCAAGGTAGTACGGAACATCACTTTTGTGTCACTTTTCTTCCACTTTACTAACGTTTTTAGTATTTTACGTAAAGCAATACATTTCGGATGAATCATTTTGCTTACTCAAATGATAGCTTTCGTTTAATTCCCTCGAATTGTCATTTTTAGGTCACGCAACTGCATAGATTTCGTCGCGCGTGCGTTTGTTTAGTATCGGTCACGCTGCTGCCAACTTTCTAATGTTTTGAGAACCACAAACAATACCCACATCTGACTGTAGGACTCGAATTGCAAAGGTAGGTACTTTTTTAAATGAATTACTACTACT
Source organism: Brachycentrus maculatus (assembly GCF_059751285.1). NCBI lineage: Eukaryota > Metazoa > Arthropoda > Insecta > Trichoptera > Brachycentridae > Brachycentrus > Brachycentrus maculatus. The sequence goes on from NW_028280941.1 coordinate 1,371,907, forward strand.
ATTACCATCACGCCGTTTTACGCAGGGTTAGGCAGAGAGGATAGAACGCTACACTCTTCTGTTCTTAAATACATCCCTCGCTTCCTTCACATCCATACATCTAGTCATACAAGCCTTCCAATTCCGCAAACTTTGACACCACCAAAAGTTAGGTTCTGATTGGTCTGATCGTGTCAAAGTGTTTTTCGGCCGTCCTCATTCTGTTTGGGAGAAGCGGGAGCTCAAATTCATCAGATATACCCTAGTCATTCTCTTGTTGTCCATTCGCTCTACGTGCTTATACCACTTTAAACAACTATTCTTTATGTTTTCAACTATCCCTAGTTCAGCCTAGTTTTAAATGATATAATGAAAACATATTGAAATGAATAACAATAGATTAAATTTTTTAAAACCATTTCAAGGATAGAAATTGGATCAATTCGTATTTCTAAACTGAATTTTGAAAGACATAAGTGGTTTTTAAAATTATATATTTTGTGCATATTTCAAATGTGAATAAATTTTTTTTGACATCAATTAATTTATCATATGGGCCGGAGCATAAATCATAGTAACTTATAACAAGATATAAAATATTTGATGCAAAAATGCATAAAAGCACAAATAATTAGCGATAATTTATTTTGACTCCTCTGAGAATTCCGAAAATTGTCAAATCAGGTATTTTCAGTACGGCAGCCAAATGCCTTAACCACTGCACTACAAAGGAAGATCAACTTCGTAACATTCATAACTCCTTCAAACAAAATTAAAACAAATATTTATGATCTCAAAATAATAATTTATTAAATATGCATAATACAATACAACATTCATGAAAATATTTCATAAATTTATTTGTTTTAAGGAAAAAATTATAAAATTAAGTTGACTTGAAATAAAACTCATAAATAATACAATATTTCTGTTAAAACTAGTAGTAACATTAAGTAAGGCATTTCTTAATTTTGTACATTATGGCATTTTAGGATATTCTCCCGTGGGGCATCATGGTGTCGCCACCTGGAAAAATAAAGTGAAATTAGTAAATTCGACATCAATACAAGTTTATATTTATATTTCTTATTTCTTAAAGACCTAGCAATACACAATTTAAAAAAAATATATTTGTGGTTTGTTCAAAATAAATAGGTCTTGAACAAAACGTTTTTAAAGCTTGTTATCAACAATGCTATGAAAAAACAAAGCAATGGACTTTAAAATTGGTATTATCATGGACAGATCAGATATCAAACAAGTCTGTCCTGCAAAAGATAAACAGAGGCTGAGCTCATGATATTAATCAATAAATAATGTTAAAAAAACTCATATTATTTTTTGACATCTCATCAAAGATGAAGAAGAATATGGAAGTCTGGGCATTTAAATTATAAGCTTAATAATAAAAATGAAAATGGTATTTTCTGGCGTTTCTCATGTGTGTGATTATAATCCAGGATTCGGATCTCACATACTAATATAAGAGTTTCTGCTTAATAAAAAGCTTCTTTACATCTCACCAATAGATGTCTCTAGTGAAGTCTAGTGATTCAAGAACAAGGTTTCTAAATTGGTTCATATATATAGAACTTCCAAGAATTTGAGTAGTGTGGTTGTCAATAATGGGTAGAATTGGTGAATGTTACACGTGTGTAAAGTGATCACTTAAACCAGCCTATGACGGTCGTCAGCCCCGTAAATGACCAGACTTCCATATTCTTCTTCATCTTTGATGAGAAGTCAAAAAATAATATGAAAATAACTCCTGTAATTGGAGATAATCCAGATTTTGTGAACAAGTATTTGGACACACTCAAAATGTTGTTAAAAAAACTCAATACTTTAGACATATAGTGCAAAGTCCAAAGTATTGCCTATTCTTGACCATATTTAACACGTTGCGTGTGGCGTACGCGTCAGGTGTGTACATCTAACATTACCTCTGGTGCGAAATACGCACTAGGTGCGTTTGTCTGTTAACAATAAGTCATTAATAATTTGGTTTAAAAGTATTATTACGCGATTAAACATATACCTTTACAGTCTTGGTGCAATATTTTCCGCCAGTGTATAATGAATCAATAATAAAAAATAAATAAAAGACAGTTAAATGCTTATGTATGAATGTATAAATTGAGAGTGAAAATTTAACTTTGGTCATCTCGATGACGCATGTTTATACTCACTTATCTCTAAGTGAGTATAAACATGAGCCAACGTAAAATGCTACACGCAAAGTAAACAGTATGTGCTAGTATCTAAAAATATATTTTTATATTATATCATATTTTTAATACGGTTTTAACATTTTTAAATTTCTATTTTGTCAGCACCTCGTGATTGTTTGAGATATATTGAACGTAGTTAATAGGAAGGTGGAAAGGAAGCGAAAAGATTGAAGAAGAAGAAAAATGTCATGGCCCGACTCTTATCCGTACCCAATGGTACATAGGGCACTGGATCGCATCACCACAGTTTTATCTTGATCATAAAATACATAAAGGCAATGTGATCAGTCCTGCGCATCAGGTAGCAATCCATTACATAGAAAAATGAAAAATATTTGTATTTACCACAAGTAAATGGCCACTTTTGTTTTTCTGTATAATAGGTTGTGCTCCCGTTGTGACTTCTATCAGTCCTCCTCGCTTTCCATTGACTAGGTTATGGACAATCCTGAAAAGAAAAAGAATTTATTAACAGCTTGAAAATCACTGGGATACCCTTTTGAAGAAATATAATATGGTAGACAAAATGTAATAGAAGTGTATGATATGTAGACACATCCATCAAGGCTTCCATGCAATAACCAAACAATAGTTATAAACTTTAATTTTTTCTATTTTGTTGCGGTTATAAATTGTGAAAACTGTTTAAATGTTTTGTTGTTATAAAATTATAAACAGAAATTGTTGAGATAGAATTATTCTCTTAGGCAAAATTTCATAGCACTGTTCAACCATATCAGTAAAATATGCTAAAAGTCATAAAAGTCTCCTATTTTATTTGTAAATTGGTTTAGTTTTTGAACACTTTGCCAAGATGGAAGAATTTATTATTATTTATTTCTAAGACACTGCAAGTATTTTGCTTCATAAATAAAAATATTAATAAGTCGATACTAATTTGAAAAAAATAATACTCACGATCCAGTCTCGACGATAGATACAGTATTTAGTTTCTTGGTAATATCCAAAATTTTAGTCACAGCTTCAATTGGGCTGGGTATGGCCAAAATCAAATCTCCCTGGAACAATAATATAAAAAGAAAAGTTAATTAACAATGAAGACAATTGAAATTACCCTCGCTTAGGAGAAATATAAGATTTAACATACTCTACATATAAAAGGATAAGTGTGCATTTAAAAAATCTTACACATCAATAATTTCATTAGTCTTTTTTTCAATTTACTTGTTAAAATGTAACATTTTCATATTAGCAAGTTGGCAACATATTGCATCATTGTACATATGCATGGTCTGTAAAGTTGGTAGCATTTCTGTTAAAGACAGTATGTAAAACTTATCACAGGTTTCCGTTTGGAATACAAAATTCGTCCACTGGCTATGTAACATATGCACACTGTCTAATAACAGTAACAATGTGGTAATAGGGGTTACAAGTTTTGCCATTTTGTTTTTTCAGGTGGAATAACTAATGGAATCATAAATTGTTACTTTATCTTGAAATTATATATCATACAAATGTTTAAAAAAAAATGTATTAATTTTTAAAGATATAAAAAGAAAGATACACTATAATTTTTACTGTAAACAAAAATGTCTTTTTTTACCTTGTCTTTTTTCAGCTCTGCTGGTATCTTGACCATCAACAAGTTGTCACTCTCAACGGTGACAATATACTCCAGTTTGTCAAGAGGCAGTCGGTGCTTCAGTTTAAAGACCTTCTTTCCATCGAGGAGGTACAAGGCGCGGTCGCTGACCAACATCACGCGGTCTCGAGGCTTGTAACCGTGTCGATCGTACTTTACCGCTTCTGTTGAATACTGTAACAAAAAAATTATTTGAATAAGAGATGTAAAAAGTTAGGTTAGGCTAGGTAAGGTTAGTTTCGCATAAAACTAAAAGGATTTCTGCTAATTAATTCACAAAAATCTTGCTTGATATTGCTTGTGAATTTCATTAAATTGCATTCAGGTATAAACCAATACATGTTCGAAAACAGGAATTATTGGTGTAAAATATTTTTACAAAAAAAAGTGATCACATAAACTAGGAGATAACAAATCTTGTAAATGCTTAAAGGCTTATCTTAACCCCTTAGATGCTGCTTGCCACTTTATCGGCACAACCGTTATGTCTGTTGAGTGCTGTGTGGCAATATATAGGCAGAATCACAAAAGAAAACTGCTTGTTTGCTATACCGATATCAATCGACAGACGCCGTGGCGTATTTGGGTAGACACGACTGCGAAACAGGCGTCGCGGGTTCGATTCCCACCAATTACAAAATGAATTCAAGAAAGATTTATTTTCAACTGGTCTGGGTGTTTGTGATGTATTTTTCATATTTACCTTCTCTATCCTTACTATCCTACCTACAGACAAGCATCTAAAACAGACGATTTGCGGGTTATTCCTTTTTAAAACAAAATAAAAAATTCAAGTTGTCATTATGTAGGGAACACTTGTCTTCATCACCTATATATTTTTAATTGAAAAAGACTGACACACTTTTATTAATGGTTTTATGCAAGCATAAAACCACAGTTGATTATGATAGTAGCCTGGAGGGAATGAGAGAGAGAGGAAGATCACCCACACGATGGATCGATCAAGTCAGCAGCAGGCACCTCGGTGGTTGGAGCGCTACGTGCAGCACAGTCAAGGGATGACTGGAGAAGAGTCATTGTTTCCACAAGGGTCACAACCCTCAGTAATGAGGAATAAGACGGATGAGAGATACAAACACAATGCTTTATTTTTTGTGTATTATTGACACTTTGTAGAAATTATAAAATCAATTGCAGCACATAAAGGGTTTAAGGAAAAGTACACTTACTATGACTTTCTCCCCAGCCGGAAGAGAAGAGTTGACGAATCCTTGCTTGAGGATGAACTGGTCGGGCTGCAACCTCTCGTCTTTGAAGGGCGGACCAATGCTCTTGGGGTAGTTCTTTTTCTTACCTGCAACAAGAAAAAAATTATACATTTTTTTTGCACAGCCAGCCACAGTAAAATAGGGGATGGAAATTTAAAAATATTTCAAAGTAGCCAATTTAAAAAAAAATTAACCCAATTTTCAATATACAAACTGATGCTCCGTAATTAATTAGTATTTTTTGGTAAAAAAATTTCAATAAATATTTTTTTTTGTTATGCCTAATTATTACATCATTGTTTTTTGTTCTTTGCTTAATATTTCATTTTGTCAAATATGGCGTAATTGGAATAAAAAAAACAAATTCACGAGATTACTAAATATACAACTAAATCAAGATTTAACAATTGCTTTTGTAAAATAGATTTTGTAATTGAAACATAATATGAAACTAATTACCATTATATAAATTTTTTATTTTATTTTTCATATTCTACGTAAATGAGTACTATTTACTAGTAACAATTTGAAACCTCCTAAAATATTCAGGGACGGCTGTAATTTGTATAGTTTGTTCGTTGTTTACCTTTGAATATCTTCTCGGCGAGCACCTTGAGTTCCAGCTGTCGCTTCCTGTCAGCAGAGAGCGCCATCCTGTACTTGCGGGCCAGCTGGTTCCGGTACATCTTGTGCAGATGCTCAGAGGCTTCCTTGCACGAGTACGGACAAACTGGCCAACTCCTGCACACACATACACACACATCGCATCATATATATTGCACTAACAAACTTTAAACAGGAAGAATAAGGATAAGAGTAGCAATAAAACCTAAACATTCGTTTGAAAATGCCATAACTAGGCAAAACAATTGTCGCAATATTAATTTCTATGTGTTTTTTAACAATAAAATACAACTTAGTAGACCCAAAAAATCAGTGTTTGATTTAACAATAATACGTAAATTAAAATGGAGTTCTACAAATTAAATGCCAAATCAATAAATAAATAAATAAAACGAAATATTTGCATTTATAATATAAATAAAAAAATTAAAATCCCTTATCTGCACCAAATGGTGCATCATATAAACGCAGTGCTATCTTGAATGTTAACACATGAAGGAAAGGTGATCAGCCCTCCGCTACAGGTTCTAACTATATAACCATATCCGCTCCCTAGGTGGAGCATATGGAGTCCACAAACTGTCTCCAGGCTTTTCTGTCGGCTGCCAGCTCCCTTGCATCCTCCCAAGTCAGATCCGCGTCCCGAAGTTCTGACGAGAACTGCCGACGAATTGTCAGCAGTGGTCGTCCTGGGCGGCGCGAGCCTGATGCCTTGTAAAAGAGGCAAGCTTGATTAAGGCTCTCGGGAGGCATGCGGAGTACATAGGTTCTAACTAGTCTAGGGTTCTAACTAGTCTAGGGTAATATTGAATAAATATTAGAGTGAAAAATCATTTACATTTATTTGACTCCCCCCTGGGAATCGAACCCGGGACCTACTGTACGATAGCCGAGCGTACTGACTATTACACTGCGGAGGCGGAAAATATGTGAAATAAATATAGCGGGTGGATACTTAATTTATTCATTTGAATTACAATAGGGTATTTTCATAAATTGGAGATGCCATTTAAAATACAGCGGACAGTTAAAGTGTATTTTGATGGTCCGATGCACAGCTGAAGTGTCCCTTATGGTGGAGACTAACCAGAGCATTTCGTCGTAACGTAACATGTTACGATGCGAGCATTCAGGCAGTCAGTACACCGAGCCAAGCACTCCATCTGTAGTTTCGGATGCTCGATGAGGCTAGCCGCGAGCGATGTTACGACATTATGTTACGACAAAATGCTCCGGTTAGTCTGCACCTTTAGAGACAAAATAAACAGCTCACGCATTTGTGGAAGCCTGGGTGTAAGAGGCGTCAATAGTAAGGTAGAGGAAAGGCAATTGAGATGGTATGGGCACATAGGATGCAGAGAACCTGAACATATTGTGAACCAGGTAATTGCAATGGATCTTCCTCGAAAGGCATCTAGAGGAAGAACCAAAAAATTCATGGATGCTACAGAAAGATAACATGATTCGAAGGCATGGCCTAAGTGACGTTGTCCATGTTAGAAAGACCTAAAACTTGAGGATGAGGAGAGCTGACTCCAACAGTCTACTAAGACAATAAGTTGACAGATGTCAGACATAACATTTACAGAGTTGTCTCCCATGGTTTTTTGACGAGTTTTGCATATTAACTCATACAAGTACCTATTTGGTATGGCAATTTCAATTGATGTTAGAGATTCATTACTCACAAATCCAAAATGTGCTTCGGCAGACTCTTGGCCAGTCGCTTGAGCCAATGAGACTTGGCAATCTCGATGAAGTTCTTGTTGTCCTCGTTGGGCGGGTCGTTCCTCGTGATGAAGCCCTTGATGAACCTCCGGATGGTATTAGCGGCCTTGCGCCTCCGGGCCGCCTCCTTCTGCGCCAGGTATCTCCGCACCCATTTCTGGATGATGATGCAGGACCTCTTCATCTTCAGGAACTTCCGGCGCTGCACCAGTCCCTTCCAGTTGCTCTGGATGATAGCGGCGATATCGTTCTTCTTCTCCTGGAAGTCGTCTTCGGTCTTGAATAAAGTCTTGGGGAAGCGGATGAACAGTTTCGTGCTGAAAATTAAAATAAGTAATAATTAATTCACTGCCGACAAAAATGATTTTACTCAAAAAAGTTATTTTAAAGACTAACCAATTTGAAATTTCAATATTTTTTGAGAAACCAGCTTATTCAAAGGGCCAAGAGTTTTAAGTACTTGGGAATACACTTAAAAAGAGTAGAAGCTTTAAAAATAACTAAGAGTGGGTTAAGGTTACAAGGACCGCATTCAAGAGTATGAAGGCTGTCTGGAGATCAGATTTGTATTCGGTAAAGACCAAATGCCGCCTATACAATGCCTTCTTCTGTACGTATCATGTCAGGTCCCCCTGACTATCACTTGAGAGTAATTGTCCTTGTCTTGGGCAGCTCTAAACAGTGCCTCGACGGTTCAAATGCAATGCCTGCATTACTCCTATTCTCTTATACGGCTGTGAATCATGGCATCTTACAAAGGCCTAGAGAAGCCGTATATCTAGCTCTAGCAATGTCAATATATGTCTTTTTATAATCTCTTTTCAATATAGGAATTTTAGGTATGAGGCAGTTATTTTTTTTATTATTTTCTTTTAGATTGGAATTGCATTTATTATTTACCTTGCTTATTATGTACAAGGTTTAAAGATCATTAAGTGGATTTTTGTTTCATCTACAATAACTAAATAAAGACTTAAATGTGACTTTGTGACGAATGAAGAAAAAAAGTATAGGATGTAACAATAGGCACTACGGACATGAAACATCTCGATTCCTCCCGGTTAAGCCAAATTAAGGGTAGCATTAAATGAGAACCCTATTATTTCCGTTAGTTGGTCTATCCATCTAGTAAGAGACTATTATCTTACTCACTTAGTGATGTGAAAAGAGAAACTTTATAATATATGTACTGCATACTAACTTGCCCATCCTGAACTCGTCAGGCTCATACTTGAGCGCACGTACAAGCTCTCCCACGCCGTCGCGCGCGCTACCCCGGTAGTTGGGCCACGTGGCCTTGGACAGACACTTGTAGCGGTGCAGGAACAACTCGTACGGGCGGCGGTACGCGAACCCGGCGCGACGCACGCGTAGGTTCTCCATCAGCCCCAGATACTTCACTTGATGAGAGACCACCTTCTCGTCAAACTGGCCTGCAAACAACACCATCAAATTTTATTGACATAACCTGTATATAGCTCGGTGGTTGGAGCGCTACGTGCAGCGCAGTCAAGGGATAACTGGTCATTGCTTCCACAAGGGTCACAACTTTCAGTAATGAGGAATTAGATGGAGAAGAGAGTATCTAGCAGAAGTATCGGATTTGCAATATGATACAATTAACCACTTCACAGTTGGATTTTGGCTAGAAAATTTGTCACTGCAGGAAATGATCACCAACAAGCAGAAACACGACTACCCGAACACCGCTCGGGTCGGTCGAAATATATACACATTTGACTTGGGCAAATTGCTACCGATAAGTTAGAATACTATTTGCAATATAAACTTGTCAATGCAACAAAAACTCCTTGTCCGAGTCACCCTTATGCTAAACTGGGAACTTGTTAAGACAATGGTAAATGGTAGCTACAACTAGTTTTGTAGTAACTATGCAGCACTATGCAGAATATTGAATTTTATTTGTCCATCTGCTGTGTTACATCTAACCAAATAAACAGAAATGTATGGAAGTGAAGTATGGAGTAGGCAAAAAAAGGATGAAAGTAGACTGAATGCAGTTAAAATGCAAACTCTCAGATGAATGTGCAGCAAAACAATATATGATAGATGTTTGAATAGTAAAATAAGGAAAGAATGTAAGATTGAGAAAAGCATTATCGATAGAGTTAAGAAAGTTGTGTCTAGATGGTTTAGACATGTGGAATGAATGAGTGAAGAAAGAATAGTAAAACTGATTTAAAAGGTAGTTGGAAATAGGACCAGAAGAGGTATTTAAAATACTTGGACGAGGTGAGGTCAGAGTTGGAATAATCGGCAGAAATGTATGAGGAGATGTATGGATGCGGAAGAGCCGAAGATTGTTTGCAAAGACAGATTGGTGTGGCTTTTCTATTCTCTTATTTATTCGTTAGTTGGTTAGTTAGTTTATACCTGAAGTTTGCAAATCATTGGGCTTGATGCACCGGATATAGGAGGGCTCCTTCCCCATGAGGATCTTCACCAGCTCGTTGAGCGAGTTCTTGAACTGCGTGATGGCAGTGTCGGGGCGCTTCTTGTTCTCCCACTCCTTGACGGAGAAGCAGCTGCTGATGATGAGGTTGGTGGACCGGGTCATGACGTCGCGGAGGTCCCGGAACAGCAGGTCATTGTTCTTCTCCAGGAAGCCGTGCACGTTGTACGTCACGTCGCCCGCATAGTGAACCAGGCAGAATTCCTACAAACAATGAGATTCTTGAATTTTTTTCGCAGACACTTTGAGGCACATTTTATAAAGTTTATAAAATAAAACTGCTTTGTTTTTAACCACTTTGTATTGTTACTTTTCTACAACCGGACAAAGTTTTTACATGATCAGAAAATATGATTCAATTTTTTTTTATCAAACTTATAATTTTACTTGTTTAGTGTTGTAATTTTTTGTCTGGCAAACTGTGGTATAAAAAGAAATTTGCAATTCAAATTCAAGGGCACTTACATCTCTGCCCATGGTCTTCTGCGTCTGTATATCAGCCTTCATATGCCCAACAAAGTGTGGATGCTGGGACAGATGTTTGTTGATCTTCGCAAGCAAGCTCAGATCTGTAGGATCTCCTGGCCGCAAGCACTCCTCGTCCATCAAGGAAATTATACCTAAAGCAAGACAAATAATTAGAGAGATTTTCAATAACACTTGTCGGTGATCAGACGTCTTTAAGACCTTATCTACAAACCTTTGTGCTTTTCTTCAATGAGGTCGCAGATGACCTGGTTGTTGAAGTACTCCACGGGCTCCCACTCGATGCCTTCGCGGAGGTATTCTTCCTGCTCCGACTTGAGGGTCAGGTGAATAAACAGCTGCTGCAGCTTCTCATTGCAGAAATTGATGCAGAACTGCTCAAAGCTGAGGACAAATATATGAGTTTAATAATGTTTTTCTGATCATTTTACTAATATTTTATATTTCGCTCACGCCTTTCAACAACGTCAAATATCAAAAATTGTCAATTTACAGTTGAGCATATTTTCGGAATGCCCAGAAAATATACTATATCCCAGCAAAAGCGGCATATTTTTAACTTAATATTTACCCGCTACAGGGCAGAAAGTGTTGTTTTTTCATTTTGAAGAAAAGGTAGTGTTTAATTATTTTTTTACTAAATATTTACTAAATATTTTTCAAATGGAGAATAAACATTCAGGTTTTACCTAAAAAGATCTGTTGCACAGTAAAAAGTTCAATAAGTGGCTTGATATTTATTTTTAATTCATTGTATTATATTTTTTTTGATATTTGAAGTTGTTGAAAGGAGTGAGTGATATGCTTTCTCTCGTTTGAAAGTGATTTTTGTTTTCTTGTAACCCTTAGTGCATCCAGTGGTGCAAAGGTTACTGCACCATATTGAATCAGTGTTATTTTAGTTATATGAAGCTAAGGTGAAACTGTACTTCTATTTAGTATTAGACTAGGGTGAATTAATAAATATTAGAGTGAAAAACCACTGATATTCTTTACTCCCCTAGGAATCGAGCCCGGGACCTTCAGTACGGTACCGTAAAACGGGGCTACTTGAACTTTGATGTGTTACTTGAGCCCAGTACAAAAAAAAAAATTAGATCGTGGTATCGATCGATGTATCGTGACAATAAGTGTCACCTGTCAGGGAAACAATGAATCATCTCGATACGTTCATTATTGTAGACCAAATACAGATTTAAATCTCTTTTTTGTACTGGGCTCAAGCAACACATCAAAGTTCAAGTAGCCCCGTTCTACGGTAGGCAAATGTACTAACCATTATTTTATGGAGACAGAAAATTATAATAGTGTCGTAAATGACAGGGATATTTTCTGTGCTATAGGATGTCAAGAAACAGCATCAAAAACATGTACCAATATATCAGAATAAAGGCCAACCCCCTGTATTATGTGCTTTTCACAATTATTATTTGATTTAGTATTGATATTACCTGTTCTTTTTGAAGACCTCAAAGCCGTAGATATCCAGGATGCCAATGACGGGATTAATGGTTCGAGTGGTCGGCTGGAGGGACTCATTCAGCTGTGAGACCAGCCAAGTGAAGAGGCGATCGTACACCGCCTTGGCGAGGGCGTCACGGGCAAAGTGCGCCAAGTCCAAGCTGAGTGGACTTGTCACTACGTCTCCGTGGGCGTCGATCGTGCGGTGCGTCAGCGCCATGCGAAGGGCTTCAATATCACAGCCGAGGAGCTGAAAATTGGAATTTGCAACTGTTAAAAAATAGGGGGTCAACGAGGTGTGGGCAGAAGAGAGATCTCCTGGCTCCGGGATATACGAGATTGGATGGGGATCAGGACCGTCGAGGCCCTGTTTAGAGCAGCCCAAGACAAGGGCAATTACTCTCAAGTGGTAGTCGACGTCAGGGAGATCTGACATGACACAAACAGAAGAAGAAGAACTGTTGAAAATTGAAGATTTGCCCTCCAATACATGACATAAATTTATAAATAAATGCGGAATGTATTGAAACACGTGTCACAATAGATTTGAAGAAATAGTGGTATTTACCAAGTAAAATTTAAAAAATTAATTACTAAGCTTACATCAGCTATGCTTTGTGTAGCGGTATCACTTTTTGTGATTTCTGCGGATCCCTTCTCATTGACTGTGTGTTGGATGTTTCCAATATGGAGGACGCTCGCCACTATGTCGAATATATCGCTCCTCTCTTTCTCTCCTATCTCAATAGTCTCCATTGCACGGATCACGGTTCTGTATTGATCGGCATCTTTCCTCATTATGTCGCTGTTCACAGTCTGAAAATTAGAAAAAACAAGGACTTATCAAGGGCTGAAAGAAACATCACTTTTATGTATATTGAAAGCTGTCCTACCGCATTCCCCGATCTAAAGCAGAAGTATCTAGGCTTCCTGACAGACCTTCTCTTGCAAAGCGATTTTGTTTGTCTTTGTTTTATGAACTACGTTTTAACTTTTATGTATACAGAAAGAAAGCTATTCCTTCAACCTCTCGAGTATTAAGATATTAGTAGCATTTATAAAACATTTTTGTTCAGTCGATAAAATATGTATGTAACTAGTCAATAAATTTTTTGTATTGTATCATCAAAAAATGGCATTGGTAGTTTGAATCCTGACCTAATCTGTATATATTTGATAAATAATCACTACGCCCCAAATGTGAAGCCATATATATATATATATATATTTTTTTTCTATCTTTATTTTTTTTATTTCTTAAGTTAGCTTATATTCTTCTTCTTCTTCTTTCCACGTTCGCTATGGCCAACACAAGTCGTCTCCAAGTCACTCTGTCACACGCCATCTCCTTGGCTTCCTCCCAGGTCAGTCCGGCGTCTCGAAGTTCCGCTGAGTATAGCTTATATTACATAATATAAACTATTTTATACACTTAATTGTTATATTATACATCTACATAAATATGTTTTCTAACAGTAAACAAAACATTTATTTTTAAATTCTTTCAGGCTCTTTTCATTCTTCATATATTCAGGCATCTCATCATACATTTTCAAACCCTTGCGACTCTGTTTTTTTCATAGATGGCAGTCTTATTTTATCATTTTTTCTAGTTAAATGTTATATGCTATCTGACCTGGTATTTTATGGTTGGGGGTTAATTTTTATTTATTTAAAAAGTGGTCCGCCATAAAACAGCGTGCGACAGAGAAAAACCAAGATGGCGACAATACCTCAGTTTTGAGGACTTGATAAACTTTGTGAAATTAATGATCAAGAATATACGGCTAGTGTATGTTAGGACCCCTTGCCTACCCCTGCAGAGAAACGGCATGATGTTGGTATTTTTCTATGGTCTCAATCTTGAGGATTGGTTTGCAGCAACAATTAACACCTCCTTTGCCATTCCTATTTATTTTACGCCACCCTCTTTAGGTCCTCATACATTGGTAGTAATAATAGTAATAGCATGCACCATTGGGTGTGTATATTATTTAAATAAAATAAAAGACATGCAATATCAATATGATTATGAGATAAATTTTGTTGGGTTGTGGTCCGTGGTTAGTGTCGCGGACTTTTGAGTTAGAGTTTCTCGGCTCGAACCCACTCTACCACAATTTGATACCTTTTTTTAACAATGAGCCGCTTAGGCTCATTATTAGAAATAGTATGAAATCAAAGTATTTTTGTAAATAATAAAAACACAAATATTTATCTTTTAATTAAAAAAATATATTTCAAAGAAAGAAAACTCACCGCCTCCTTGGTATATTTGTAATTGGTGGACTTATTGTTCAGCTGCAGTCTCTTGAGGGTCTCCTCGTCGGCTCCCGCCAGCAGCTGGTGGAACACGTGGAAGTTCCTCTCTCCCGTGGACTGGTGGATGACCCGGGACTTCTCGAGGAGATAGTTGATGACGTTCCCCCCCACGGGCGCCCCCTCGAAGTTGAACTGGATATCCATGTACTTGCCGAAGCGACTGGAGTTGTCATTCCGGATGGTCTTGGCGTTGCCGAACGACTCCAACACCGGGTTGCTCTGCAGCAACTTGTCCTTGACTTTTTCAACATTGTTGAGGTGACTAGTTCTGGCGGCGATGTATTCGACCACTTTTTTAGATGTCTCGGTTTTTCCTGAACCAGATTCGCCTAAAAATACAAGATTTTGTAAAAATTTCTTTCAATTCCAAACCTTGAGGTGAAGTGTGCGGGCCTCTTTAGTTTACATGGGATATATACTAGGGGTAGGTACCGAAAAGTTTTTTAATTTTTCGTTTAAATGAAAGAAAAAATAAATAAATGAAAAACAAAACTTAATTGAGTGATATACATAGTTTTCCTCGTTATCTATTACTTGTTGCCACCTAGTAGAACTTCCCAATCAAGCTTGGAATTGGTTCCATGATAACACACACAGTGTAAAACAATGTTTAGATTGAAAATATTCTGTCATTTTTTAAGGGTAATTTTTTTAAACAGCAACGTTTATGAACTTCCCAACGCTACGAAAGTAAATTAAATCACAAAGGATGTACATATAACTCAACAAACAAGTTTCAACTGGCTCATACTGCACTCATTACAAAAACGAAAAAAACTTTCTGTTACGCCTAATACTATGTAACATACAACGAAAAAATATCGCGTAGAATGCATATACATATATACAAGCCTCTATATGTAAAGGCTTGTCTGTAGGCAGGATAGTTAAGATAGGGAAGGTAGATGTGAGAAATACATCACAAATAATCAAACCAATTAAAAATAAATGTCACTGGTAATGTGGTTATATACTAATGTTACTAAAACTGTTAACAGTTTTGTAAAAAAATAAAAAAGTAAAAATGATCAACCACAAAGTAAATGCTTTAAATATTAATAATATTGAGAATATGAAAATAAATATTTCAAAATTCTTTACATTGAGGTTCCAAGGCATAAAAATTTGATCACATTACCTGATATCAGTATACACTGTTCTCTGTGTTCGTCCTTGAGAGATCTGTAGGCATTATCTGCTATGGCATATCTAGAAAATAACAAATTGGTCATAATTTTAATCAACAACATTAAAATCCAATGTACTCATTATTAATGTAGGTCGCTAGATTTTAACAAAGATGAAGAACACACATAAGACATAATTATGAGATAAATCTTCTGTAATTTATTGTTTAAAAAAGTGGATAGTACTCCGGCTATGCATTACATTGCATTAGATTTTCATGTTATGTTTCCACATTACATTCAACTGTTAAAACCTTGAAAAATATATATTCCAAGATAAAAATATGTGAAAATTCAATTCCAAATTTCACTGAAGCACACTGTATTATATTATCTCAAAAGGTTCAATCGTTCTGCGAAAAATTCATATTAATACAGACAAATTTTGTTTCACAAATTTTACCTATGAATGTTAGTTATAATATTTCATTTATTTTTATTTTTAAACAAATAACTAATATAATGTGCCCTCACTGAGTTTTCCTGTGCCGAGGGCATATTTTACAATACTTATTTATTTATTTATAAAACAATATGAAAGAAAACTGTTTGCAACATGCAATCAAATATGACATGGCCAAACAATGTGATCTATTTCAGATGTACCCACTTCCAATATCCATTTATGAATAGCTCTTTTTTACTTGGTTTCGTTATTTAATGACTTTATGGATAATGGACGCAGGTTGTACAACTTGATTGAATAATAATAAACACTATGTAATTATTAAATAAAATATTTTTAACTTTTAATTGTGTGATGTTATTATTTGACATGAGTAAAAAGACTTTTACAATTGGTGAAGTACAACTTACACAAGCAAGTCAGGTCCTAGCCATTGCAGTTGTTTTCTATTTTCTCTCCTATACTACCCTCTTTTTCTCCTTCATTAATTACACAAGGTACTACGGGTATGTAACCCATAGCTGCTGTTTTCGTTTTTCTATCTATTATCCCTCATTTTCTCATATGGCAATAATGTCCTTCACCTTGAGCTCCTTCCATCTGCATCCCAGCAAACAATTCAGCCCTCATACCCATGATCTGGAGCGCATGACTGATCACAATCGAATTGATTCAATGTCAATATGCTGTAATGCACAACTCGAGTGAAGATAGGGGCAAGAAGTAGCTATCGATTGTAAACTTTTACTTTTGGTACTGTAGAACGGGGCTACTTGAACTTTGATGTGTTACTTGAGCCCAGTACGAAAAAAATATTTAGATCTGCATTTGGTTTACAATAATGAATGTATCGACAGGATTCATTGTTTCCCTGACAGGTGACATTTATTGTCACGATACATTCATTATTGTAGACCAAATACGGATTTAAATCTCTTTTTTGTACTGGGTTCAAGTAACACATCAAAGTTCAAGTAGCCCCGTTCTACGGTACATTTTTTTTAAGGTGAGAGTTGCATTTATTATTCACCTTTCCTATTATGTATAAGGTTTGTAGATCAATTAGAGAATATTTGTTTCTTCTAGATAAAAACATGTTTTATTTTATTCTGTGTTGGGAAAAGGAAAAATAAACTAGTATGAGCCAATAAGGAACCTCTCAGAATTTGCTCATTGCTGGGATAAAACCAGGTAAAACTCTTCAGGAAAAACCGGACTGCTGACTGTCGTCAACAGGCCTTCCGGTCCACTAGAAGAGAGTTCGTCATTTTGTGTCCTAGCTTGGTTTATGGTACTAATGTCCCTCACTATTTTTATCATATATGATACCACCTCTCGTGAGAGTTCCTTATGAGCTAACACGGATTGCTTATGGTACGTTAGAGTACTTACACGTGTGGCGGGACTTCGAAGAAGTGTTTACTGGCGTACTCCGTCATCTGCTGCTGCGTATAAATGGGGATGTTCTTGTATGGATTGACAGCCACCAACACTTGCCCGATGTACGTCTGAAATGAGGCAACAATATTATGTTTATGTATCATTATACAGTGATGCCTGGCATAACGAACGTTTCGCACAATGAACTTTCTGTTCGTCCATTTTCGACTCACACAATGAATCCCACTTTACTCAACAGACTGTGAACGGACACAGAAGTGGTGGAGGACACCATCACGGTGGCCAAAAGACTCTAAGACCCCTCAAAATATTGTGCGGAATAATGATATATGATAGATGTTCGAATGGTGAAATAAGGAAAAAATTACTTCCATATTTCTCTACATAACCAGGTGTTTTGCCTCTGTTGGACATCTTATATATCTTGATATATTACCCTCATGAATTAAATCCAGTAAAGCATATATGTAGGAGTTCCAAAAAAATATTGAGCACCGTAGAACGGGGGCTACTTGAACTTTGATGTGTTACTTGAGCCCAGTACAAAAAAAATCTGTATTTGGTCTACAATAATGAATATATTGTGACAATAAGTGTCACCTGTCAGGGAAACAATTAATCATGTCGATACGTTCATTATTGTAGACCAAATACAGATTTTTTTTTGTACTGGGCTCAAGTAACACATCAAAGTTCAAGTAGCCCCGTTCTACGGTAGTGTGGTTGTCAATTGTGAGTAGAATGGTGAATGTTACATGTCGCTCACTCCTTTCAAGAACGTCATAAATCAAAAAACTGAATTTTTCAGGAGAACGTTTTTAAAGTTTAAAAATATAATACAATGCATTAAAAATAAATATCAAGTCACTTATTGAACTTTTTACTGTGCAACACATCTTTTTAGGTAAAACCTGAAGGTTTTTTCTCCTTTTGAAAAATGTTTAGTATATTTCAAAAAATAATTAAACAATACATTTTCCTCAAAATGCAAAACAACACTTTCTGCCCTGTAGCGGGTAAATATTAAGTTAAAAATATGCCTCTTTTGCTGGGATATAGTACATTTTCTGGGCTTTCCGAAAACATGCACAACTGAAAATTGACGATTTTTGATTTATGACGTTCTTGAAAGGAGTGAGCGATGTGTGTAAAGTAATCACTTTACCAGCCTATGATAGGTCATAAACCCTGACTTCTATATTCTTCTTCATCTATGTTGAGATGTGAAAATGTGAAAATAACTCTTAAATGGAGAAACCCATATTTGTGAACAAGTATTTTCATATACTCAAAATGAAGTATTCCTTTGTGTTTTCAAAACACATAAGACCGGCTACGAATCCTTATCTTTATTCAACACGACTGCCGTGTTCAAAGCGTGGCTGCAATACTTGCATGGACACAGAAGCCGTGTTTGACGCACACAACGTGTAGTATGCAATTTACTCACATAGATAATGTTTTCGTGAAATCTTTTCTTCATGTTGTCTATGAAGGCTTCTTCGCTCTGGAAGTTCTCCAGCAGCACGAAGTCCTGCACTCCCACGCGGTCCCTGTTGTGGAGGTTGTGCTCCATGGCAGGACGATTCGAGATCCTGGAAAAAAAAACAAAATAATAATAATAAAACCCTTATCCGCACCCCAATGGTGCATAGGGCACTGCGTCATATAAACGCAGTGTAATCTTGATCGTTTACGCATGAAGGAAAGGTGATCAGCCCTCCGCTTCAGGTACCAGTCCAGGGTAATATAGAATAAATATAACAGTGAAAAAATCACTTATATTTATTTTACCCCCCTTGGGAATCGAACCCGGAACCTACAGAACGGTAGCAGAGCGTGCTGACCATTACACTACGGAGGCGGACAAAATAATAAAAAATAATTTAAACAGACACTTTTTTTTGGCTGGGACGGCTTGACAGATATCAAAGGTGATGATAAAGATTTAATTTATATTTGTCTTAGCTGTGTTTTTTATAGCATAAACATCAATTGATATACGGCACACCCCCTTATAACGTGAAATAAGAACCGCATTAAATTGTTAATGTTTTTAGATTGTACTTAATTCAATTCAATAAGAACTCATTCCAATAATTTTTGCTAGTTAAAATGTAATAATACATTTCTTGAATGTTTTTCGCAGATACTTTGTGGCACATTTTATAAACTTTATAAAATGGAACAACTTTGTTTTAACCACTTTTTTATTATAAGTACACTTTAACCTGCCGGTTTCGACAAGAACCTTATCATCATCAGGGTTTATTAAATTCTAAAACATTAAAATACTCATAGTTAATTACATTCCCTTACCTCTGGTTTTGGTAAGGGTATGTAATTAATTATGAGTATTTTAATGTTTTAGAATTTAATGCGATCTCTCAGAAGAATGTGCGACAAAACGATGTATGATAGATGTGCGAATAGTGAAATAAGGAAGGAATGCAAAGCTGAGATAAGCATTATCGATAAAATTAAGAAAGGTGTGTTGAGATGGTTTGGACATGTAGAACGAATGAGTGAGGAAAGAACGGTAAAACAAATTTATGAGGCGAATGTTAGTGGGAAAAGAAGCAGAGGAAGACCGAGAAAAACATGGCACGATCAGGTATGCCAAATACTTGAAAGTGGTCAGGTTAGGAGTCGTAACAATCGGCGGGTATGTATGAGGAGATGCATGAACGTGGAAGAGGCGAAGAATGTTTGCAAGGACAGAGTGGTGTGGCGCTCTATTCTCTCTGGCTACCCCTGCGGGGAAGCGGCGTGATGGTTAGTTAGTTAGTTAGTTAGAATTTAAGAAACCCTGATGATGACAAGGTTCTTGTCGAAACCGGTAGGTTAAAGTGTACTAATAATAAAAAAGTGGCTACAACAAAGTTGTTTAATTTAATAAAGTTTGTAATGATAAAATTTAAAACATAAACCCCATATAACCTTCCGCCCGATAACGCGGAATCTATCTCAACGTTAACTGATATCATATTTTTAAAACTTATCAAAACTTAACAAAAAAGAAAAATATTATCTTTTTCTTTGAATCTAACGATAATCTAATTAGAAATAAAATTATGAGGCGAATGTGGTTGGATACTTAGGTCAGGAGTCGGAATAATCGGTGGGTATGTATGAGGAAATGCATGATGTGGAAGAAGCTAGGATTGTTTGCGAACACAGATAAGGGTGGCGTTCTTTTTTCTCTGCCTACCCCTGCGGAGAAGTGGCGTAATGGTAAGTTAGCTAAAAGTTATATTAAGACTTATATATACTTTTTCTTTTAAACCCTTATCCGCACCCCAATGGTGCATAGGGCACTGCGTCATATAAACAGTGTTATCTTGATCGTTTACAGATGAAGGAAAGTTGATCAACCCTCCGCTTCAGGTACCAACCAGTCCAGGGTAATATTGAATAAATATTACAGTGAAAAAATCAGTCATATTTATTTGACCCCGCTTAGGAATCGAACCCAGGACCTCCAGAACGGTAGCCAAGCTAGCTGACCATTACACTACGGAGGCGGACCTAATACCTTTAATAATGTTAAATAAATAATAATTTTTTAAAAAAACAGGACTAAAATAAATTTTTATTATATTTAAAAATCTTCAAATGAGTTTCTTTCTCTCTGAAGTGTAGTGGTGAATACGTTTGCCTGGCGTGCGAGAGGTCCCGGATCGAGTAAAAATTATTACAAGTGATTCACCCATTGCAGTGTCCGATGCACCATTGAGTGAGGGTGAGGGTTGGAAAAAAATATATTAAAAATAAAATAATAATGGTGTATTACTTACTTAAAGAAATTCGAAGTATTGTATAAAACTATACTATGATAAATAAATGTTATTATTTCTTGCACGATTCGAATGGTAATAAACTTTTAATTTCACAACATTATATTTTAAGAAAATCGTTCAATATGTACGAGTATATAAAAGTAATTTTTAATACCACGCCGTCAAATTAAACACTTATTTTATTAAACGTCATGAAATTTAAGCGATTTGTTTAGAGTCTCCGGCTAGACTGTATGATAATATCAAGTCTTATATTATCCTTATCAAATCTTTCACGAAATCACTTTCAAGAAATACACAAATGTACATATATGTACGTATTATAAGTTGATCATCCACTCATGTGCACACTCGTTTATTTGTGAGAGGATAACATGGAAAATATTGAACTTTTAAAAGGTTTGTATATCGAAAATCGATAACAAAATAACGATATCACATTCTTATCTAATTATTCGGAAATTATTTGAAATCGCTTTGAACGTAAAGTAATTTTTAACCATTCGTATAAAAAAATGTATTGAATTCCAATAAATATCAATTAAAAATATGTAAGGATAATTATTTATAAGTAAGGAGTTATATTTATTTGATACCGAGGCGAAATGAATTTACATTATTTAAAACTTATTGTAAAATTACTTAAAACTACCTGTTCCCGGCCACGCGTTGTTGTGGCTCAGTCTTGTTAAATAAAAATGAAAGAAAAGAGAAAGCACACATTTCTAATATGTTTAATATCACAATGCTTGTGAATCTAAGAAACAACAATGCACTCGAGAACATAGAAAACTGAAAGTGACAGCATCTGTCAAGAAGCACGCTGTCCGGCATGAGCAATTTTTAGTATTGCGTCAAATGCTGTAATGTTTAACAGAAAGCGTTGCCATTTCGATAAAAAAACTGTTAAAAAACACGTTTTTACCCGTCATATGTGCATTTAAAAATAAGCGCGTATTCGATTGCAAGGTTGTGACTAAATTTCAAAGCAATTGGTGATTCATTTGAGAAGAAAATATACATTCTGAACAAACTAACATTTACATAAAAAAGAAAACTAAATGTCCGATATATCCACTAAAATAATGTTGAAAAACGAGACCATTAATCTTTATTTGAATTTGATTCAACGATTTGATCGCGTGATAAAAACAATATTTTACCAGATTCCATAAAACGGGGTCTATTGTATACTGCTTGCCCATCCCTCGGTATACATAATGTAAACAAATCATTAATTCAGCCACACCATAGGCTTCCCAACAAAGGCGATTCTACTACCCCCCAGTGAGCTCTGGAAGGTCTTCTAGAACCCTTAAGAGACATAACGGAAGGCAAGGATATGGGCAATAATTTTTCGTCTCTTCGTCCTCTCTATGAAGGAAACTGACCGCGTGTTTCCCTCGCAAGACTGATCACCGCGGTAGTAGAGACTGATCACTATAAAGGCGGACAAAAAAATAGTAAAATAGACACTGAACAAAATACCATTTGGTGATATTTGTGTACACGAGTTAAGAAATATCCGGTCATTTAGAAGATCCCCTTCTAGTGATCCGATCTTTATAACCGGATCCAGTTATTTCGTCTTCGCTCATTTTGCATTTTAACATCTCAACATAGATGAAGAAGAATATGGAAGTATGAGAATTTACAGGATTACGGTCCGTCATAGCCCAATTTAAGTAATCACTTTATACACATGTATAATTTACCAATTTACCCATGATTGACAACCACACTATTATTTTTTTTGGAATTCATATATATCATATAATTCACACGTCGCTTCAGGTGTGAGTTTGTGGCAGCATCGATGGTTGGTTTGAGTAAGCTTTTTTCGTTCATTTCTTCAAACAAAACAAAAAACAAAAAGTTTGTTGTCAAATTCATCATCACGAAGAACGAGAACAAATCAAACATTAAATCCGATTCGACAAGTCTGTGATTTAATAAGCCGGGGAATGAACGGATAAAGGTTCGTGAACCAGATTCACTCAAAATTATGATCCGGTCACTCAATCACTCTATCTGAACGGATCACCAATATCCGGTTGTTCGCTAACGACCCACGTCACTTTTATACGCATACGTGTACTCGACATATTTACACATAAATATGTATATTGGAGTGTTGCTAGCCATAAATTATTGTCTTCTTATCAGTAGATAATCCAATTATTGGAATTGATTATTATGATAATATCGGTTATCGCATTGTTTGTGATATGAATGATGTTTGAGGATCTAGAATTGAAATGGATTTAAGATAAATGGTGAAATATATTTTTTTAACGTATTTATATTAGGGTAAATGTTCGATAACGGGTCGCTGACAGTTACTAGCTATTCTATTTATTTGGGTCAAAATCAACTAATCTATATTTTGCGTACATATTGCACATTCTTGTTTTTTAATAGAATTATTAAAAAACAACGATTTTACTATAATTTGTATATTATTTAAAATTATATGTTGTAATAATTATATGTTTATTTTTATTTTTTTCGTATTTTAAGAAAGCAGTTGAATTAAGTATTAATCACATTTTTTGATACATTATATTCGAATGGCAAGTAAAAGCATGCGTAGTTTATTTTTTAAATACGTATTATTTTGATTGAATGATTTTTTCGAATCCATTTCTAGTTGTAGATTGATAGGAATGAATATTTTTTGCAAATGCAAATGCATATCAATACTACAACTGACGGATAATAATTATTAATTAAGTAGATCTAAGCTAGCTTCGTAAGTGTCCAGTAAAAATAAGAAGTAGATAAGATCTGTTCATTCAGAAGACCCGTATCAGTGAATCTGTATCAATTGACTTATTCTTTATCTAAGATGGGATCAATTGAACGATGGATTTTCCCATCAGACAAAAATGGAGATTATGTATTCACAATTTTTCTGATTTATTGACTCGTGGATTTATCGATAAATTGTGTAGCAAGAAGCTGAAAATAAATTTTAAAAAGTCGTTGGTCATTATCGTTTTTTTGCTAATATGAAACACTTATTTTTATCTATGAATCAGTGATGCAGTGAATCGACTAATATGTGATTCAGTGATTCAATAAACCAGTAAACGTGTTAGCGATTGTGAACTAGTTTACACAAAATTGGTTCACTCAAAGTCACTTAATAAATGAGCGGGTCTTTATGATCCGGTCGTTTAAGAACGTCCGGTGAACAGTTTACCGTATAATGTACTAAATACGAGTACACACATATCTACTTTTCACAAAATCTGAGTTGAACATAAAACTAGAAATAGTCCACTGCAGAAAATAAAGCAAAATTATTAAGACTAAAAACAAAACTAATTATCTATCACGCCGCTTTCCGCAAGGGTGGGCAGAGAGAATACAACGCCACACCACTCTGTTTTTTTGTTTTTTTTTTTTGTTTTTTTTTTTTTTTTTTTTTTGCAAACATTCTTCGCCTCTTCCACATTCATGCGTCTCATCACATACCCGCCGACTGCCTGATCTTTTTTATAAATAATAATAAAATAATAATCTTCATTTCTTAAACAGGGGATATGATTCGTATATGCAAGTCACTGCCATTGTTGGCCGACTTTTCAACTTGCAATTATGAAAAAAAAAATAATGAAAGTGACATTTCTGTCAAAATGTCATCGGTCGCAGAGTCCCCGGGGGGATGTGCGACGACTGAACGAACCGTTTGTCCTTTGCTTTTAAAAAAATATAAATACACTGAATTAAAATATTTTTATATTCATCCTCGTTGTTAAGTATCCTGCAAAGGTTTCGACATTTGGCGGATGGAATGACATCAGCGTTTGTATGATCTCATCGAAGCTGAATTATGAATCACGGTGTCTCGAATCGATATCATTTGATCTGTGGAGAGATTCCGATATTTTTTTATAAGTTTCCTATTTTTAGTATCTCATATTGGAAAAATAAGTATATCACAAAAATTGATTTTGTGTTATATCTCCATCCTCTTCTTCCTGGCTCTATCCCAACTTATCGTTTTTGTAGACTGTTGGGATCAGCTCTCCTCGTCCTCGGCTTTTTGGTCCTTCTGTCATGAACAATAGTGCCTTGGTCATGCCTTCGAATTATATTATATTTCTGTAATGTCTTTTTAGGAAGATCCATGGCGATTGCCTGGTTCACAATATGTTCAGGCTCTCTGCGTCCCATGTGCCCATACCATCTCGATTGCTAAGTATTTTAAATAAATTTTGTATTGAATAAATAAGTTTTTCTTCAAAAGAAACACATGGTTTTGAAAATAACAGAGGTAAGGTGCTAAAAAATTGATTACATTTTATTCAATACATATATTAAAGAAAAACAAATTTCTATACATATTCTAAAAAAAGGGCGTGGTGAGACGTGTGACTTGTCGCGCAGTCGGTCGCTTGCTGAATTCTATGTTTGCGAGTAAGGCCTTAAGGAAAATGTCAAGATGGTGTTTGTAAACGTACCAAGATGCAGATTAAGATGATATCTTCGAGATTTTGGGTAATAATATATTTTTGACCTTTATAACCTTTTATATACATAGTCTTGTAGACATTTCGGCGAAAGGTTGAACCGCAGTGGGTCAAGGAATGGATTTAATGCCAAACCGAATACAATACCAGATCGCGATCATTATTTCGTTTAGTGGATGATGA